>NW_027467717.1:2027500-2035000 GCF_046742065.1 Oratosquilla oratoria | reverse complement strand
TGCTTAAGTAGCACCCATAACAAAAGAAAGGGGAACATGGGAAGATGTCTCTACCCTCGGCTCACTCCGTATGTGAGGTCAGGAGGCAAATGAGCTTTCAATAGGTTGGTGATGAAGAGTCTGGACATTATATCCGGGGACCATTGCCCCTTTGAAATATTCATGTTGGGCTGATATTCAATGATAGTAGATTCTACCACTTTTCTCCTGAACTCACATCTGGATTTATAAATAAGCTCAGCTTTGCCCCAATCTAAACAATGTTTAAATTGCTTAACGTGTTGGAACACAGCTGAGCTCTCTTGTGCATATTTAATGGAACGTTTATGTTCAATCATCCTAGTATTCAAATCCCTTCCAGTCTGACCGATGTAAACTACGTCACAACCTTTACATGGAATCGAATAAACCCCTTGGCTCTGCTCTTCTTTTAACATTTGGTGGACATTTACCACCTTTTTATTAATGGTGTTAGGGTAATAATTAATCAAATTTAATTTGTCTTTGGGAAGAAACTTGGTCGAGGGAATGAATGATTCAGAAAAGGGAACGATTAAAGAGCTCTTGCCCAATGAAAAATTAGAGGAAGTAGGGGTGGTGTTGAAAAAATTGGATCTCGCTCGGCTGAGGGCTTTGACCAAGAACCAATCCGGGTAAGCTAAATTACTAAGTTGAGATTTTATAATGTTTAATTCTCCTTCAAGAAACTGGGGGCTGCAAATTCTAAGAGCTCGAAGGAATAATCCTGAAGCGACGCTACTTTTTACTTTGTCTGGGTGACTGCTGAAAAAATGAAGATAACTACCAGAATGGGTTTCTTTTCTATAGACGGTAAAAGCAAGCTTGTCTCCGTCACGAACAATGAGACCATCTAAAAAGGGTAGCTTACCTTGTTCTTCCCATTCAACTTTAAACTTATTGTTGGAGGCTAACGAATTTAAATTAGCAAAGAAGTTATCGAATAAACCCCAATTTTCATCCCAAAGAGTGAAAATGTCATCTAAGTATCTAAACCAAACCATGTCTGCGGGTTTAATGGTAGGCAGAAGAACAGACTCAAAGTATTCCATGTACAGATTGGCCAATACAGGAGAGAGATTTGAACCCATGCTACAAGTAAATTTTTGTCTGAAAAAAGAATTCTGAAAGGAAAAAACATTTGATGTGACACACAGGCGAATAAGCGCAATGATTTTTGAAACGGGGAGTGGGAATTTGTCCTGAAATGGTTGTAGCTTGGTTTTCAGGAAGGATAGAACGTCATCAATTCAGACATGTGTGAAAAGAGAAATTACATCCAAGCTAAGCATTTTTCTACTAGAAAAATTCCCTTTTTTAAATTTTGTGATGAAATCCTCTGAGTGTTTTAAATGAGAATCGGAGAGAGTACCAACAAACGGGGATAAAAGGTTTGCAAACCATTTAGAAAGCTTGCTGGTACAAGATCCCCGGTTGGAGATGATAGGTCTGAGGGGAGTATCAGTTTTATGCAATTTTGGAAGGCCATAGAAATAAGGCAACTTAGGATTAACCACTTTGAGTTTCAATACCTCTTCGTCTTTGGAGATGTTCCGAACTTCTTTGTTGAAAGTGGCAGACATGTTTTTAAGTGGATTTTTACTAAGTTACTCATATGTATCCGTGTCATTTAGAAGGGCTATGGCTTTATCTACGTAACTGTCATGGTCAAGAATAACTATTTTACTACCCATGTAGTGGATAACATTACTACCCTTGTAGTGGATAACATTATTATTACAAAGGCAGACAAGGGTAGTAAAATAGTTATTCTTGACCATGACAGTTACGTAGATAAAGCCATGGCCCTTCTAAATGACACGGATACATATGAGCAACTTAGTAAAAATCCACTTAAAAACATGTCTGCGACTTTCAAGAAAGAAGTTCGGAACATCACCAAAGACGAAGAGGTATTGAAACTCAAAGTGGTTAATCCTAAGTTGCCTTATTTCTATGGCCTTCCAAAATTGCATAAAACTGATATTCCCCTCAGACCTATCATCTCCAACCGGGGATCTTGTACCAGTAGTGTGTGTGTGTGTGTGATTGCGTGTATGTATATATATATATATATATATATATATATATATATATATACATATATATATATATATGTGTGTGTATATAAATATATATATATGTATATATATATAAATATATATGTATATATATATGTATATATATATATATATGTATATATATCTTCGCTCCTGAAGCATTTTTTTGAACAAACAGAAATGGGAATAGAATAATAACCTGGGAAATACGTTTTTCACTATCTAAAAAGAACATTATATATATGTGTATATATATATATATATATATATATATATATATATATGTATGTATATATATATATATATTATATATATATATGTATATATGAATCACCCTGGTGTTGGATCACGTGTTTGACACGTGATTGACATCTATTACCCTCCCGGATGAGAGTTCATTGCTCATATGGGTAACGCACACTTGTACACGCGTGCACGCACGCACACACACACACACACACACACACACACACACACACACACACACACACACACACACACACACACACACACACACACACACACACACACACACACTCGTGGCACAATTGGTAGGGTTCCCGGCTGCCACTACGGAGGTCCGGGTTCGAATCTCGCCCAGGGCTGAAATAAGTTCAGTATGGATGCATTTCGGGTTGTTACTCCAACTCTCGTGGGTAGGTAGTTGGGTGTGTGTGTGCGTGTCAGGTCACATCATTACCCATACTTAATTATTTCTCCCTATTATGCCATTAAAACTGCTGGCAGCCTGGTTGTCTACATTTCACCGTCAAAGTACCCACAAAAATTATGACAGTGTGGTTTTGGCTATTCTACACTGAGGGACGGGTTTCCCTCAGCTGAATAAAATCGACCGGCGGTAGCCATGATGGACCCTGCCTGACAGCCATCGATGATGTTCTGTTCGTTCTTCCTCCCACCGACATCGAGATCGACTTCATTAGATCGTCGGTGGCGCTAATTGCATGTCATTCGCTCCCCTGACATTCCGGCTGTCCAAAGACCTGTACCCAATTTGGATCCCTGAGGAGGAAGAAGCTTCAGAAGAGTCTCCAGAGGGCCAAAGAGACCTTCCAGAAAAAGCTTCCGGGGAAGGACTTCAGAGAACGCCCAAAAAGGAAAATCAAAACCGCGGACATTTGGGTACATTCCGGCTGTCCCAAGACCTGTACCCAATTTGGATCCCTGAGGAACAAGCTTCAGAAGAGTCTCCAGAAGCAAAAAGCGCAAACTCGCAAACTGCTCGACAATGCGGGACTACATTGAGGAAAGCGCTAAAGATAGGGCACAGGAAAATCTTTAAAACGTGTCAACTAAAAGCCCAGTAGACTTGGAACAAAGCCCAAAAAACGTAGCTCAAACCCTGCACTAGCAAAGAATATCACAAAAAGTGGCACGATTATCTCATGAGGCTTTCACGGAAAACAAGCCCTTGTCCACAAGATTTCCGAACATTTTGTAAAAAGCCTCAAAATGTCCCGGATGTAGAACTAGGTGATGGTTTGGTTCGAAAACCAAAGCAAACGCTCATTGAAAAGCTGGAAATTATGGAATCCAAATTTATAAATGCTGCATTTGAAAAACAAACTGGGTTGCACTTAAGGAAAAAGTGACCTAACAGAAAACATCAGTTACGAGTGTAGTGGCCAAAAAACCAGGTTTGTTAAAGAAAGTGAAACAGCGCCAAATGCAAAATGAAGCCCATATTAAGCCACAGAAGGACTGGAACGTGTCGGAGGACGGGGTTATAAGAGTGAAATAACCCACGATTAAATGGACATGGAAGGAGTTCGATTCCCGCATGTACTTGATGGACCGGGCCTGCCTCCTCGCGTAGCCGGCGCGTGATGGGGCTGGTCTCTTGGTTCCTGAGGCTCATGCGGGGTCGAGGGTCGGCCACTTCATATTCCACTTATTTCAGTTTAATTTGAACTTCCACGACGAGGGTTTCCCTCAGCTGAATAAAATAATTTCCTACTCGGCCTGAGAAATTATTACTAACTACTAGTGTGTGTGTGTGTGCGTGTGTATGTATTCATGTATGTATTATTTACATTATAATCTTTGATGTAGGTTGACAAGCAATCGAGGAAGACGCCTTTCCAGATACAGTAGCCAATCAGGGATCGCACCGAAATGAGTGACCTCTAATGCAAGTGACTCTCTCGACCAATAAGTAATTGCGTTTTATATATCATCCAATGAAACGAGAGTAAAAAGCACAAGAAATCTGCCGAAAACGACAAATAATTCGAATCCACTCTCATAGAGGTAGAGGTAAAGACTGAGTCGTCTGCGTCAGACTGTCTTGATCTGAACCCGAAAAGTTCAGTCGTTAGAAGAGGTACTGTAGACTGAAGGAACGAAATGACAGTTCTTTAGGAGGAGAGCAATGTTTCCTCTAATTTCTTTGCTGCGAGTGTGCGCAGACATTAGCTTGTGCGCAAACTTTGCCTACTCTGAAAAGTATACGCGAGCACCCGTGCGAGTCCCCATCTGATCATTGAAGCACAATTTGTAAGTTTGTATTACATATTATCTCCATCAAAGCAATTAATGGTTTGACGGTTGGCAAGTTACCATGTTTTTTTAGAGAATTTATGAGTTGATGCTTATGTGGAATTTCTTTATTGAATGGATTGTGATATCGTTTAAAAACTTTGTGTGCGCACACTTTTTCTTTGTGAGCGCACACTTTTTCTTTGTGCGCGCACACTTTTTCTTTGTGTGCGCCAGTTGTAAAACATATGTGCGCATATGCGCACAGCTTAGAGGGAACGCTGATGGTAGGAAAAAGGGGGGGCGTAGACACAAGAGATTCAAGTGTCGACGGCGGGAAAAAAAGGTAGTGACCAATATATCACACACACACACAATTATATATATATATATATATATATATATATATGTATACAGTATATATATATATATATACATATATACATATATATATATATATATATATATGTGTGTGTGTGTGTGTGTGTGTGTGTGTGCGTGTGTGTGTGTGTGTGTGTGTGTGTGTGTGTGTGTGTGCGTGTGTGTGTGTGTGTGTGTGTGTGTGTGTGTGTGTATGTGTGTGTGTGTGTGTGTGTGTGTGTGTGTGTGTGTGTGTGTGTGTGTGTGTGTGTGATATGTATATATATATATATATATATATAAATATATTTATATATATATATATATATATCATGAACAGGGTAGATTATGACACAAAAATGTCAGACTTGGTCAGCGACACCAATACATATGAAGAGAAACATATTGGGCACGCAGCTTTAGAAGGGGAGAAATTTAAGAAAGAAGCAAGGAAGATACTCACAAGATCCAGCCGGGGGAAAAAGCTACTGGGTCTGTTAGAGGAAGCCCCTAAACCACCCAGAATGCGGGGACTTCCGAAAACCCATAAGCCAAACGTCCCGATGAGACCCATCACCTCTGGTATCGGGAGCGCCCCGCACAGACTAGCCAAGTGCTTAGCCAAACCACTATCACAGAGGCTAGGCTCGATAAGTAATGCCCATTTAAAAAACTCTGGAGGTATGATCACGAGGTTAAAGAATGTTGATCTTTCAGAAAAAGTGATGGCTAGCTCTATGATGTGACTGCGCTCTTTACGAATGTCGAGGTAGAAGGAGCGTTGGCAGCGGCAAAGAAGGTGGTAGACAGTTTGAATGAGGCTGATTTACCAGTGGGGAAAAGTGATTACTTGAAATTAGTGTCTCTATGTGTGAAGTTTGGTCCTTTCATGTTCAACGGGAAAGAATAACGACAACACAGAGGACTTGCAATCGGTAGTCCTCTCAGTGCGGTTCTAGCTTCATTGTATATGGAAGTTTTAGAGACAGATTATTTCATAGGGATAATGGGTAGAGACACGCTTTGGCTGAGGTATGTGGACGACGTCCTTGTCATCGCTCCGAAAGAGGTACAATTAGATAACAAGTTGAATAGATTGAATCATGTCGAACCAAACATCCAGTTTACTATCGAACACGAGACGGGTAACAGACTAGCTTTCTTGGATACGGTGATTTGGAGATGTAGTAAGATATCATTCTCTGTCTACAGAAAAAGCACCAATAAAGACGATGTGATTCATTTCTACTCAGCGCATAGCAACAAAATTAAAAAGGAGTGGTTATAGGATTTTTCTTAAGGGCGTACCGTATTTGTAGCAAAGAATTTTTAGAGGATGAAATCAAATATATTTTCAAAGTATTCACTAAACTCAGATACCCGGAAGGACTACTGCATAGATTGAGGAAGAAAGCAACGGTAATAATGAGAAGGAAGGACGACTGGTCCGGAGAAGGCAGGGCGGGGTTTTTGTCCGTCCCCAACTCGAAGTACGCGGAGGAGTTGGGACATATTCTCACAAAAGCGGGTGTGAGCGTTGCTTTCTCCACGGGTACAAAATTAGGAGAAGTTGTCAAGAATAGAAATACATCAGAAAAGGATGTAGAGAAGGGCGCAATTTACAATATACCATGTGGTGGTTGTCCGTTAGGATATTATGGAGAGACGGGACGATCAGTGGAGCTACGGACATATGAGCACAAAAATGACGTCAGAGCTCACAGAACCTCCAACTCGCTAGTAGTTCATTTAGACCAATGTGGTCATCTTCCAGATTGGAACAAGATAGAGGTGCTCCACAAAGGTCTAGAGAAAAAGAAAAGAAAAATAGTGGAGGCAGCCTACATTACTTCCCACCCCTGCATCAACCATAGGGAAGGGTTTTTAAAATTAGCAGGAGCGGTAAGTACTCTAATTCTCAAGGAGGTAAAGAGGACAATTGAGAACAAAGGGAGAAGTGACATGGTCGGAGTCACATGAAAAAGGGTAGAGGACGGATGATAGAGGGAGGGGAACACGGCAAGCATGGGTTATATAAGCTGTTAATTTTCTGAAACTGTATGTACTGTGAGAATGTCCTGGTAAGGACGAAACGTCAGTGAATAAAACTCCAACTGTTCTCTATGTTTAACTCACCACCCTTCCACTCATATATATATATATTTATATATATATATATATATATATATATATATATATATATATATATATATACATTATTCTTATATATATTCTCACCTTCTAACCAGACGCCTGTTAGGTCACGGCCTGTCAGCAGTCGGTGCCTAGTTTACAATTCTCCGCCACTCCTTTCTATCCATAAATATATATGCATATATAAAACAATAAAGAGCTAAATCCGTAAGATTTATTCGTAAACTTTACCTTGAACTTTCTTCCTTTGGGAAGTAGAAATGGCTTTTTTTTTTCATTTTCTCGTTTTTTTCTTCGGTGTTCTGATTATCGAGCACAGAGAAATCGTCTCTCGCATTTGCTCCAAAGAAACAGTGTCTGTAAAAACGGGCGATTGAAGTGGTTTTGTGGTGACAAGCGCGACTCTTTC
>NW_027467717.1:2020000-2022500 GCF_046742065.1 Oratosquilla oratoria | reverse complement strand
CTCCCGAAGCAAAAAGCGCAAACTCGCAAACTGGTCGACAATGCGGGACTACATTGAGGAAAGCGCTAAAGATAGGGCACAGGAAAATCTTTAAAACGTGTCAACTAAAAGCCCAGTAGACTTGGAACAAAGCCCAAAAAACGTGGCTCAAATCCTGCACTAGCAAAGAATATCCAAAAAAGTGGCAGCATTGTCTCATGAGGCTTTCACGGAAAACAAGCCCTTGTCCACAAGATTTCAGAACATTTTGTAAAAAGCCCGAAAATGTCCCGGATGTTGAACTAGGTGATGGTTTGGTTCGAAAGCCAAAGCAGACGCTCATTGAAAAGCTGGAAATGATGGAATCCAAATTTATAGATGCTGCATTTGAAAAACAAACTGGGTTGCACTTAAGGAAAAAGTGACCTAACAGAAAACATCAGTTACGAGTGTAGTGGCCAAAAAACCAGGTTTGTTAAAGAAAGTGAAACAGCGCCAAATGCAAAATGAAGCCCATATTAAGCCACAGAAGGACTGGAACGTGTCGGAGGACGGGGTTATACGAGTGAAATAATCCACGATTAAACGGACATGGAAGGAGTTCGATTCCCGCATGTACTTGATGGACCGGGCCTGCCTCCTCGCGTAGCCGGCGCGTGAGGGGCTGGTCTCTTGGTTCCTGAGGCTCATGCGGGGTCGAGGGTCGGCCAATTCATATTCCACTTATTTCAGTTTAATTTGAACCTCCACGACGAGGGTTTCCCTCAGCTGAATAAAATTTCCTACTCGGCCTGAGAAATTATACCTAACTACTAGTGTGTGTGTGTGTGTGTGTGTGCGTGTGTGTGTGTGTATGTATTCATGTATGTATGTTCAGCGAAACGTAATTATGAAATCAAGGTTGCCAGTCAAGCAAAATCCAACCCAAATTATTTCTTTCACCTCTATAGAACAAAAAATAAAGAAAGAATAGGACCAATTAAAAACGATGAAAATGTCATGATTGAATCGGAAGAAAAAATGAGTGAGGAGTTTAACAATTATTTTCTATCGGTGTTTACTAATGAGAGGTTAGATAAAGTACCTGACTGCGATCCGATTTTCAGAGGGGATGAAGAAAGTAGTCTAACTAATATCTGCTTGACAGACTTAAAGCTACAAAATCTCCGGGTCCAGACGAAATTTTTCCAAGAATGCTTAAAGAGTGTAAATTTGAAATCTGCGACCAGTTAACTGAAATATTCAATAAATCGGTAGACACTGGTTCTGTTCCAACTGCTTGGAGGCAGGCAAACGTTGTTCCTGTTTTTAAGAAGGGAGATAGATCATCTATATGCAACTACAGGCCAATCAGTTTGACATCGGTTATAGGAGAAATGCTTGAATCAATAATAGTAAATAGACTCAGAGAACACATGGTTTCTCCAAGGGTAAGTCATGTGTGACTAATCTTCTATCCTTTTACACTAAGGTACAGTATATAAGGTGTCAGACAACAATGAAAATTACGATGTTATTTACCTTGACTTTAGCAAAGCGTTCGACAAAGTGCCACACCAGAGACTACTAAATAAAATCAAAGCCCATGGCATAGGAGGAAAAGTGTTAGAATGGATTAAAGCTTGGATTAGTAACAGAAAACAGCGGGTCACCATAAATGGAATAAAATCTAGGTGGGGCAATGTTACTAGCGGGGTCACCCAGGGCTCGGTTTTGGGTCCCTTGTTGTTCATTATGTATATAAACGACTTAGACGAAGGGTTAAATAGTGATGTTAGTAAGTTTGCGGACGACACTAAAATAGGACGCCTAATTAGGTCAGGTGACGACGCCCAGATTCTGCAGGATGACCTTAATAAGCTGTTAATATGGTCGGTGAAATGGCAAATGAACTTCAATATCTCTAAGTGTAGCGTGTTAAACGTAGGGGTACACAACCCCGAAAATAGATACAACTTAGATAACACGTTTTTAGACAAATCTGAGTGCGAGAGGGACTTGTGAGTTCTGGTGAGTCCGGACCTTTAAACCAGGAAGCAGTGTATTAGCGCCAGAAATAAAGCTAACAGAACATTAGGCTTCATTGCTAGGACGGTAACGAATAGAAGTGCAGAGGTAATTATTAAACTCTATCTAGCGATAGTTAGACCCATCCTTGACTATGCGGTACAGTTTTGGTCTCCGTCCTACAGAATGGATGTAAATTCAATAGAATCAGTACAGAGAAGAATGACCAAAATGATACAAGGACTCGGAAATTTGCCTTACGAAGAGAGGCTTAGGCACCTAAACTTACACTCTCTGGAAAGACGCAGAGTGCGGGGTGATCTAATAGAATTGTTCAAGTGGATCAAAGGCTATAACAAGGGTGATGCAAACAAGTCATCATAATAAAACAACAGGGCAGGACTCGCAGTAATGGGTATAAACTGGACAAATTTAGATTTAAGAAGGAAATAGGCAAGAATTGGTTTACTAATAGGGTGGTCGATGAATGGAATAAACTTAGTAACCATGTAGT
>NW_027467717.1:1975000-2015000 GCF_046742065.1 Oratosquilla oratoria | reverse complement strand
AAAAAGCGCAAACTCGCAAACTGGTCGACAATGCGGGACTACATTGAGGAAAGCGCTAAAGATAGGGCACAGGAAAATCTTTAAAACGTGTCAACTAAAAGCCCAGTACACTTGGAACAAAGCCCAAAAAACGTGGCTCAAATCCTGCACTAGCAAAGAATATCACAAAAAGTGGCAGCATTGTCTCATGAGGCTTTCACGGAAAACAAGCCCTTGTCCACAAGATTTCAGAACATTTTGTAAAAAGCCCCAAAATGTCCCGGATGTAGAACTAGGTGATGGTTTGGTTCGAAAGCCAAAGCAGACGCTCATTGAAAAGCTGGAAATGATGGAATCCAAATTTATAGATGCTGCATTTGAAAAACAAACTGGGTTGCACTTAAGGAAAAAGTGACCTAACAGAAAACATCAGTTACGAGTGTAGTGGCCAAAAAACCAGGTTTGTTAAAGAAAGTGAAACAGCGCCAAATGCTAAATGAGGACAGTGGGACATAATGGGTTAAAGAAACAGGGACTAGCCTAAAGGCAAACTGTAAGAGTCTTGAACGTGGTTTTAAGGAAATAATGAGAAAGAAGGCTGAAAAGCCTGAAGACAACAGTGGAAAGCCCGGAGAAAAATGCGTACAGCCCGAAGATCCAGTAAGCAAGGGTAAGATACTCCAGCGAGGCCGAAGTGCCTTTGAAACTTTGAAGAAAAAAATTGTGTGTAAACCCGAGAAGGGCATTAAAAGTGAAGAAGAAACTTTGAGCGATTCAAAGAAAGGAATATGCTCGGCGATGGCGAAAAGGAGCAGGAAAGTGTTAAAAAACGCCATTCAGAAAATCACAGCCAGGGTTCAATGCCCCATGGATAGTGTCGTTGGGGAGGTTAGTCTTTGGAAGCAGCTCCGGGCTACGATGCCCAAAAGAGGTTTAAAAGTCTTCAAAACCGTCCGGAAGATGTCAAAGCCACAGGGTCTCACAGCACGCAGCTTGAGAGCTCAGTTTGCGAAAATTAAGAAAAATCATGAAAATATCTCAAGGTAGGCCACAATTGTGACACTGATCATAACAGAGAAGACGGTGGCGCGCTCTGCGGAACGGAAAGCCGTAACATCGCAAACCCGTCCACCATCCATCTTCTTCCCTAAAAACTCCAAGAATGCATTAAGGAAAGTGCTGATGAAGGCAGACTATTTGATAGGGACAGACTCAAAGATAGTTGCCAAAAGCGCATAAATGGCATAGGAGAGAAACTAAAAGAAGTGCCCTTAGAAGAGAGGGAAAACCTTAAAGTGTGGAAAGCGAGAGCCCAATACAGTAAAAAATGTTCTAAAAAGCGGCAAGACAGCCTTATGAGGCTTTACCAGAAAACAAGACTTTTTGCAAAGGAACTAGGAAAGTGTACAAAGCCCGAAAAAGTCCCTGAGGTGGAACCCTCCGATGGTCTGGTTCGAAAACCAAAACTAACGCTTCTGGAAAAGCTGGAGATTTTGGAGTCTAAATTTATAATTGCTACGTTTGAAGACGAAACTGGGTTCCACTCAACCAAGGCAAAATGAAGATAAAGTGAATAGTGACCTAAATAGAAAAAAATCAATTACGACTGTAGAGACCAAAAAACCAAGGTTTATCAAAGAAACGGAAGTAAAAGAAAGTGAAATCGAAAATGAAGCCAACAGTAAGCCACAAAACGACGGGAACATGTCGGTGGACGGGACTATAACAGTGAAATGGCCCACGGTTAATCGGATATGGAAGGGGCTGAGTTCGATTCCCGTATGTACCCGATGGACCGGGGCCCGCCTCCTTGCGTAGCCGGCGCGTGAGGGGGCGGTTTTTTGGCTCCTGAAGGTCAGTCACTTCAAATTCCAGTTTGATTTCAACTTCCACGACGGGGAGTTTCCCTCAGCTGAATAAAATTTTATACCCGGCCTGAGAAATTTCTATTACTATCATGTGTGTATGTGTGTGTGTGTGTGTGTGTGTGTGTGTGTGTGTGTATTATTTACATAGTGGAGTGGAAGGAGGTTTCCTCAAGGATAATGTGGATGAAGGTGAAACTGGGAAAGGAGATGTGGGTTTTTGTAAGTGCATATGGGCCTAGGAGTAAGAAGAGTGTAGAAGAAAGGGAGGCTTTTTGGATAGATTTAAATGAGTGCATAGAGGGATTAGGGAGAAGAGTAAATGTAATAGTACTGGGAGACCTTAATGCTAGGGTAGGAAAGGATCCAATTGATGGAGTGGTTAGGAAATGTGGAGTTCCAGGAAAAAATCGTAGTGCAGAGTTGATGGTGGAAAATGTGTCTAGAAAGAGAGTTGATGATAGCAAAATACAGTGTTTGGGAAGAAAGTCAAGCATAAGTACACATGGGAGAGGGTGGTGGAGGGAAGGGTGGTAGATAGAGCTTTAATGGACTATGTAGTGGTAAATAGGATTATGATAGGAAGAGTTAAGGATGTTCATGTGCTAAGGGGAGAGAGTGGGGGAATATCAGATCATTTTTTGGTGGAAGGTAAGTTGAGAGTGGAGGACAGATGGAGAAAGAGGAAAGGGACAAAAGGTAGGGAGGAGCTTAGAGTGAACTCTTTAAATGAAAAGGAGAAAGAGAAGGAGTACAAGAAGAAGCTGAAGGAGGAGTGGGAGGGAGTGAAGGATAGAGTAGAGCTGGGTGTGGAGGAGGAATGGGGATGGTTCAAGGAGGGAGTCACAAAGTGTGCAAAGATGGTGTGTGGAACAAGAAGGACAGGAGGAAATAGAAGGAAGGGTAAATGGTGGGATGAGGAAATGAAGAAGGTTGTAGAAGAGAAGAAGCGAGCTTACACAGATTGGTTACAAAATAGGACGAGGGAGTCATATGAGACGTACAAAGAAAAGAAAAGAGAAGTAAAGAAAAAGGTAAAGGAGGCAAAGAGGAGAGCAGATGTGAAATGGGGTAAGAGTATGACAGAAAATTTTGAAAGTAATAAAAAGATGTTTTGGAAAGAAATTAAGAGAGGAAGAGGAGGCGAATCAAGTAGAGAAGAAAAGGTAAAAGGTGCAGATGGAGAGATGATAATGGAAGAGAAGGCAGTAAGGGGAAGATGGGCAGAATATTTTAGGGAGTTGCTAAATGTGAAGGAGGATAGGGACGGAAAGATAGCTGCAGTGGGAAATGCTAAGAAAATGAGAGTGATGAGTGAGGAAAATGGAGGAGAAATAAGGAAGGATGAGGTGAAGGCAGCTGTTAAGATGATGAA
Organism: Oratosquilla oratoria; assembly: GCF_046742065.1. NCBI lineage: Eukaryota > Metazoa > Arthropoda > Malacostraca > Stomatopoda > Squillidae > Oratosquilla > Oratosquilla oratoria. Next base: position 2,011,781 of record NW_027467717.1, on the reverse strand, counting down.
AGCAGGTAAGGCACCTGGTCTGGATGGATGCCATGCAGAATGTCTTATAAAAGGAGGTACAGTGATGGTGGACTGGTTGGTGAGGTTATTTAATGTTTGCTGGAGAGAAGGTAGAGTCCCGGAGGACTAGAGGAGTGCTTGTATAGTTCCACTTTACAAGGGAAAGGGGGACAAGTGTGAATATAGTAGTTTCAGAGGGATTAGCTTGTTAAGTGTAGTTGGGAAGGCTTATAGGAGGATCTTGATTGGGAGGATTAGGAGAGGAACAGAAGGAGTAATTGGTGAGGAACAGTGTGGATTTAGTACAGGTAGAGGTTGTGTAGATCAGATTTTTGTGGTAAGACAGATATGTGAGAAAGCTATAGGAAAGGGGAAGGATGTTTTTTGGGCCTTTATGGATCTGGAAACGGCTTACGACAGGGTAGACAGAAAGGCACTGTGGGAGGTTATTCGGATATACGGGATAGGAGGAAAGCTTCTGGGAGCTGTCAAGAGTTTTTATGAGAGTAGTAGAGCTTGTGTCAGGATTAGAAATGGAGAGAGTGAGTGGTTTAAGGTAAAGGTGGGACTTCGTCAAGGATGCGTTATGTCACCTTGGCTGTTCAACTACATGGATGGGGTAGTGCGGGAGGTAAATGCAAGGGTAGTGGGTCAAGGATTGGAGATGGTCAAAGAAAATGGAGAAAAGTGGGAGGTGAGTCAGCTGTTGTTTGCGGACGACACTGCGCTTGTGGCAGGATCAGAGGAGGGATTGAGGAAGTTGGTGACAGAGTTTGGGAGAGTGTGTGATAGAAGAAAGCTAAAGATAAATGTGGGTAAAAGTAAGGTGATGAGATGTACAAGGGGTGAAAGTGGCAGTAATCTGGAAGTGAACATTAAGGGAGAGCAACTGGAGGAAGTGGATAGTTTTAGATACTTGGGTGCAAATGTGGCAGGATAAGGTGGAGTGAAGGTGGAGGTAGAATGTATATTGATAGAAGCGAGTAAATGCCTTGGTGGATTAAAGAGTGTAATGAGGAATAGACATTTGAAAATGGATGCTAAGAGGAGACTGTATGAAGGAGTGATTGTGCCAACAGCACTGTATGGAGCAGAAACATGGAACATAAGAGAGGAAGAGAGAAGGAGCTTGAATGTGTTTGAGATGAAGTGTCTGAGAAGTATGATGAGGGGTTACTAGGCTAGATAGAGTGAGAAATGAGGAGGTGAGGAGGAGACGGGTGGAAAGGGAGTTGGGAGATAGGGTTGATGAAAGAGTATTAGGATGGTTTGGACACATGGAAAGAATGAGTGAAGCAAGACTAGTAAAAGAGGTATGGAAGGCAGATGTGGAGGGAATGAACATGAGGGGACGTCCTAGGATGAGGTGGATGGATGGGGTGAAGGGGGCTTTGGGGAAGAGGGGAATGTCTGTTGAGGAGGGACGGGAGAGGACAGAAGACAGGGGTGAATGGAGAATGGTTGTATATGGATGATGTTGTGATGCATGAGGTGGAATGGACGGGGGGATGGGGGGTGAGGTAGTGCGTATAAGCGAAATTTTGACGCAGCCCGAAGGGATTTTCTCCCCGTCCTCTCCTTTATATTGGGGGACGGAGTGGGAGGGGTCGCCGATTTAATGAAGCGGCCTTGATGTGGATGTGCTGTGTCTTGCGACACTGCTTCTGACCCAGCGCAGTGGACAGGGTGCAGGGATGACCCATCATCTAGGAGGTGCTAAGATGGGAGGGGTGTGGAGTGTTTTCAGGGATGGAATGTAGTAAGGTTATACAGCTAAAAAATATCATGTACTTTAATGCTCGTAGTATTAGGAACAAATTTCAAGAAATACAGGCGTATGTCAAAAGCGAAAATCCCGATATGATAGGAATAACGAGACATGGTTAAATGGTTCAGAGTTCGAAGCTGAATTTAATATTGCGGGATTTAAACACTTTCATCAGGATAGAAACCACAAGAAAGGTGGGGGTGTTCTATTGTACGTTAAAAACAATGTTCATGCTTGTGTTTTAGAGAAAGTGAAACAGGATGCATATGATAGTTTGTGGGTTGAGTTAACCCAAACAAATGGACAAAAAATGAATATAGGTGTAATATATAGGCCAAAGACATTATCATTAGCAGACGACCAACTGTTATTTCAAGAACTGTCTAGTTTCTGCAACCGGGATTTATTGATAATGGGTGATTTCAATTTTACTGACATTGATTGGATGACCCTTGAACATGGCCATATAGGTAGTCGCTTGATTGATTTTCTTGGTGACAATTACTTAATTCAGCATGTAAAAGAGCCCACAAGATATGGAAACTTACTCGATCTTTTGATCACTAGCCGCGAAAGCATGGTAACTGATGTAGAAGTCGGTGAATCTGTTGCAAATAGCGATCACAACTTAGTTAGATTCAAACTCCTAAACAATTTTAGAATAGATACTTGTCTTTCTAAAATACCCGATTTCAGTAAAGCTCAGTTCATAGGACTACGTCAGGAGCTTCAGCTTACAGATTGGGAGGCAAAATTAAACGAAAGACCTGTAGATCAGATGTGGGAAATATTTCAAAATACGCTCACTAAGATGATTCAAACTTACATTCCTTTTAAGGACAGACGTCCCCCAAATCAGGCTCGCCCAAAGTGGCTCGACAAAGAAACTGAAAAAAGTATTGCTAAAAAGAGACAGGCTTATAAGAAATATAAGTGCTCGGGTGCATCTAATGACTATGAAAGCTATGTATCAATACAGAAAGATTTAAAAAAGACAATAAGAAAAAGAAAACGACAATACGAAATGAAAATCGCTGATAAATCCAAAGAGAATCCCAAAGAATTCTATAGTTACATTAGAGATAAAAAGGTTGTTAGGAATCACATTGGTCCACTATTATCTGCTGACGGTCAACTTGAATATTCAAATGAAGGAATGTGTAATATCTTAAACAATTATTTTAGCTCGGTATTCGTAAACGAAACACCTCAAAGTGAATTCCAAACTGAAACCTGTGAAAAGTCTGGGGTAAACTTACTCACTACGGTAAATATAACAAAAGAAAAAATTAAAAGGTGTATAGACAAACTCAAAGTTAATAAAACACCAGGGCCTGACGGTTGGCATCCAAGAATCTTAAAGGAAATGAAAAATGAGATTGTTGTTCCATTAGAAATTATTTTCAAGAAATCCATCATATCCGGAGATGTCCCAAGAGAATGGAAGCTAGCTAACGTTACTCCCATATTCAAAAAAGGCGACAAAAAGAAACCAAATAACTATAGGCCTATAAGTTTGACTTCAATCGTAGGAAAAATAATGGAAACTATCATCAGAGATGCTATCGAACATCATTTAGAAAGTAACCGTTTGATAAATGATAGCCAGCATGGTTTCAGACGGAAACGTTCTTGCGTGACTAACTTACTCGAATTCTACAACACAGTTATCTCGAATTATGACAAAAGAAACAATATAGATTTAATATATCTGGACTTTGCAAAAGCTTTTGATACCGTCCCACACGAAAGACTACTTACTAAATTAGCTTTGCATGGAATAAGTGGTAGCCTATTAGGTTGGACTAGCAATTGGTTGAATGGTCGAAAACAGAGAATTGTTTTAAATGGAAAAACTTCTGGATGGAAAAGTGTTACAAGTGGAGTTCCTCAGGGTTCCGTTCTTGGACGACTTCTATTCATAGTATATATAAATGATATAGACCATGGACTAAAATCTACTGTTTCCAAATTTACTGATGATACAAAACTGGTCGGAGTGGCAAATGATCACTCAAACCAATTAGATATTCAAGAAGATTTAGATCAATTGCAGCAATGGTCTGAAAAGTGGCTAATGAAATTTAACACAAGTAAATGCAAGGTAATGCACATAGGTAAAAATAACAGTAAGTACGATTACAAGTTATTTGGTAATTCGTTAACAAAAATGGATAGTGAAAAAGATCTCGGCGTAATTATCAGTAACGACCTCAAATCATCCAAGCAGTGTATTTCAGCCTCTGAGTAAGCAAATAAGATTCTGGGACTGATTGCAAGATCTTTTGATTTCAAAAGTCCATCACTCATTAACAAGCTATATAAATCGTTAGTTCGTCCACATTTGGAATATGCTGTTTCCATATGGTCACCGAATCTCATTAAAGACATTGACAGACTGGAAAAAGTAGAACGGCGAGCCACAAAACTGATTCCAAATATCAAAAATAAATCATACGAAAATCGACTAAAATACATGAATCTGTTTTCCCTAAAAAAAAGCGTAGACTCAGAGCTGACTTGATACAGGTCTTTAAGATTTTAAAGGGAATTGAAAACATCAAAAGTGACAAAATTCTCACATTGAATGAGAATCAGACAAGAAACAATGGTCTCAAACTATCCGGAAATAGATTCAATTTGGAAGTAGGTAGAAACAATTTTGCCAACCGTGTAGTAAATGAATGGAATAAACTTCCTGCACAGGTAGTGCAATGTAGTTCAGTTCGAAGCTTTAAGAATCATTTAGATAAATACCTAAGTAAGATGCTGTAATGATTATAATTTATCTTATATTATTTGCTTTTGTTTTGTTATCATTTGTCTGTCTGATTTTCATTTATTATTAGTTATATGTCAATTTATTATTATTTACTATTTACCTGTTTGTTTATTATTTAACTATACCTATGCATTTATTTATGTATTCTATTTGTTATTTACATTATTATAGTTTTTATTTATTGTTTTATTATTAATATGATTTTTTTTCGCATCCGACCTAGATATGGATCAAAAGGTCTCCTGTCGGCATGCTCCGCCTTTGTAATCCTTTGTAAGGCCGCTTTCACACGAGCGTTTCTGTACGCGCGTTCGGGTGCACCGCGTTTTAACTTTCAATAGGACCTATTACACGACGCGGTTTGCGGACATGCAACACAGCACAAACGCAGTGCCAGCAAGAATGCATCCGTTTTTCCTGACGCACGCGTCCTTGCTGGCTACTAGTGGCCAGGAGAGCTTTCACCCGAACGTTCTAGAATGCGTGTACGCAGGTCTCGCTGCCATATCAGTCATCGCTTCCAGCTGGGTGATCTAAGTTTCACATCCCGTTCTGGTGTCTAGTTCATTCGAGTATGATATAACAGTCATGATTTATAGGAAATATGCATAGATATTTGAGCACAGTTGATATACATGCATGCATACATCATGTAGCCTGCTAATATCAGTTAATGAAGAACATTTTCAGACTGTTAACTAGAAATCACTTAAAACTTAAAGAGCAAATTTAAGTATAGACACGCTAGCAGCATGTTATGGTTACAACTGACGAGTAGCAATCGCATGTGTTTCGGTAGGCGTGAAGATTCGAATGCAGTTAAAAAAGTCCTCCCCCCCCAAGAAGAAGCCGTCGTAACTCCGAGTCATTGCTAAACGAGATCGTTGTTAAGCGAGGACTGGCTGTATTTGATTCAAAATGACACAAATATCCTTCATTATACTGTGTCTTCGTTGATAATTATTCTATGAAACCACCTTTGGCTTCATTGACTGCTTCTATTTGGGCTCGAAACCATTCACAAGCTGCAATTAAATGGTCCCTATTCATTTTGGACATCACCTGGACAATGGTGGCTTTCAGTGCAGCTATGCTACTATGAGGATGTCAATTGGTCTCCCTTTAAACGACGCTCCACATGTAATAGTCCATAGGATCTAAATCTGGCAAGTTAGGGGGCCACATGTTGGGGGACATGTGATCATAAGAATTCTGATAACCAATCCTGGGTTACAATGGCTTTGTGAGAAGGTGCAGAGTCTTGTTGAAAGACATATGGCCTTCCATTGCATACTTTGCGCAGAATGACCTACCGGCTGCGGTGCTTGGTATTCAAGCCAAAAATTTCATAAATCAACCATAGCTTACTTTATTTATCCAGGGCTTAACAACCATTTTAAGAACATTAATGTATCCAGCACCATTGACCCTAAGACTTTGTTGGAAAATGTAAGGTGGCATGACATGACCTTCACTTCTCACAACTCTTAAAACCATCACAGTAGCCGGATATTTGGTGGGCATCACCATGGGTACTTCAGAGGGAGATGCACATAGTCACATGTCATTCCGTCTGTTTGTTTTCTGATCTTGGTCAGTGTTTTTCGTCAGAGAAAAACCAAAGCATGTCATGTTCGTGGGGATTTTTCACCTTGTTCAACAACCGTTTTGAACGCATTAGACGGTTTTCCTGTGTCTTTGCTGATATGAATTAGCCTTTCCTTATTGCATAAGACTTATATCAAATATCCTGATGTACCACGGTTCTGATAGTTCTCTCTGATACCTGGAGTTCTTTGGCAATGGACCTCATTGATCTTCCAGGGTTCTCATCGATGATGTTTTGAACATTTCGTATAAATTCTGGTGTTCTCATGGTATCAGAGCGCTGTGAATGCTTTTTTCTTTTTGCTACAGGGGAAACATTGCCATCACATCCCTCTAGCTCCAACCGAACCTTATGAACAAATGATCAGAGGAGAAGATTAGAATTGGGTAGTTCATTGGAGATTGCGTAATAATTCCTCATTCTCGGTCAGTGACGATGGGTACTTTCGATGTTTTCAATTGAGGTATTCTGTGCCTGAGGATTCTGAGGAAGTCTTCATGGAGTGACTGGTATTTTCGTTGATGAAGCTTGAATGCAAGTGGGATACAAGGAGTCTTTGAACATATGCTGAAAGATGACAGGTATGACATAAGTCACCAATATTGAAAGTGGTGTCATATGAGAGTATTAAGGTGTCACTCTCAGATCTAGTTTGAAGCAAACTGTTGAATTAATTCAGGATTTCTCTCAACCCTAGGGAACGGGTGAGTTCTGGGAAGCTATCTCAGGGACGAAGTCCTGCAGATCATGTGCAACAAGGTAGAGGTTATAGATATCATTACATGATAATAGTTTGGTCTGTTGGTCATGGTGGTTTTTATTCTGGACTTGTTTCAGGTTTCTTGGTCTTAGTAGAGGATACAGTTCAGGTTCACAAGGGGCTGTTGCAAGGTCTTGATAAGTGGTGGATGAGCTGTTTTTGGTGCTTTCTGATATGTTTTTGAGATCAGAGGGACATGTTCCGATATATTCTTTGTCGTTTTGGCGTTTACGTGTAGAGTTGGTATACATTCTGACTCGTCTCCTAGGTAGTGTATCTTGCATATATTTTATTAGTCCGGAACAGAAGAGAAGAACGAGAAGAGGAAATGGTAGCCCTCTATCGTTGACAACCCCTCCTCCCATAAATAATGCAGTATTTGCCATCGTAACTGCCAGTACAATAAAATAATTTCTATACATCTACTAGAAAACCACTGCAAATTTCTATTCCTTTGTATGGAGGTGGTCCTGTTTCTGAACCACCACAAGGTCTCCAGCTGGCATTATCCCTTGAACACCACATGAAGTCGTCACTCCAACTGCACATAGTCCATTCTTGCACTCAATGCCTCCGTTCTTTCGGCATCGCCGCCACTATAGAGGCCTTTCACGTGACGTCACCAAGCCAGAAACTGGCCATATTGGAGGCATTGGCATGTAAACAAACGTGCTTGCCTGACCTGTTTAACATGCTCACCTGTCATTTATTCATTGTGTCTTTCGCGATAAATTTAAATAACAATGGTGAAGTACTGTAGAGTTGTGGGATGCCATAATAGGTCAAATAGAGAGAAAGAACTGTAGTTTTACAGACTCCCTAAAGTTATTAAAAATCAAGGTTTGGAATGGGAAAAGCTTTGTGAAGAACGACAACGCTTATGGTTGGCGAGCTTACAGCAGAACTTTGATGGAAAGAATTTGGACAATATTAGAATCTGTTCATCTCACTTTATTCCTGGTAAGTAGGCCCAGGTCTATTTTTATAATGAGTTCATAACTTATAAATTAGGTTTGAAATGTGATCAGGCTATGGCCTGTTAATTAAAACATGTCCGGGCAATAAATATGGTGTAGGGCCTAGCTGGCACTGAATCTGAACAACAGTGGAGGACAGGCAATTAATACTAGCCAAGGTTATAAATAGATCATTATATAACCTTGATACTAGGCCTAGGTAGTAGGTACACTAAAATCTAGTTCTTTATGTCTGCTGCTGCTAATATTCAAACCTGACATTTTTTTTAGTTTCATCTTTCTAGGCTTTTTTTTTACTATGCCTCACCCATATTTTATCAGGAAGCACAAAGGAACAACAAATATTTTGCATTAACAGTGTAAATAGATATGGGTAAGTTTGACATTTTAATCTAAAAATAAAATACATACATACATATACCAATGCTTTTTCCCCCCTTACAAGGGGGGTAGCCAAAAAGAAAAAGGCACAAAATCAATCCCACCCATTCCACCCCTGAATACACTCCACACCCCTCCACCCTCCCTCTTATCTTAGCACCTCCTGAATGACGGGTCATCCCTGCACCCTGTCCACTGCCCTGGGTCAGAAGCAGTGTCGCAAGACACAGCACATCCACAGCAAGGTCACTTCATTAAATCGACGACCCCCCCCCCCTGTCCGTCCCCCCATTGCATAAAATGAGAGGACGGGGAGAAATCCCTTCGGGCTGCGTCAAATTTTGCTCATACATACTACCTCACCCCCAATCCACCCGCCCATTCCATCTCATTCAATCACAACATCATCCATATACAACCATTCTCCATTCACCCCTGTCTTCTGTCTTCTCCCGTCCTTCCTCAACAGACATTCCCCTCTTCCCCAATGCCCCCTTCACCCCATCCATCCACCTCATCCTAGGACGTCCCCTCATGTTCACTCCCTCCACATCTGCCTTCCACACCTCTTTTACTAGTCTTTCTTCACTCAGTCTTTCCATGTGTCCAAACCATCCTAATACTATTTCATCAACCCTAACTCCCAGCTCCTTTTCCACCCCTGTTCTCCTCCTCACCTCCTCATTTCTCACTCTATCTAGCCTAGTAACCCCCATCATACTTCTCAGACACCTCATCTCAAACACATTCAAATTCCTTCTCTCTTCTTCTCTTATGTTCCATGTTTCTGCCCCATACAGTGCTGTTGGCATAATCACTCCTTCATACAGTCTCCTCTTAGCATCCATTCCCAAATGTCTATTCCTCATTACACTTTTTAATCCACCAAGGCATTTACTCGCTTCTCTCAATCTACATTCTACCTCCACTTTCACTCCACCTTTCCCTGCCACATTTGCACCCAAGTATCTAAAACTACCCACTTTAAAAATAAAGTAAGTCCAGTAAATAAAAAATGAAATTAAAAATAATATATACAGGCAGAAAGTTTTCTAATACACAAATTTTGTTGAAGGTGATGCTGTGTTCTGCATTAATAATTTTCTTGGAGAAACTTTCTAAAGATCTCACTAATCGCTGTGTAGCAGGGTCTAAACTCTGTAGAACTCGTGCGTAGGTGGACATATTCTCCGATCCGGATTTTGGCTCAACTGAGCCTTCTTCAGGGAGTGTGTCAAATGTCATCAAAGTGCGATATTTGACCACGCGAAATTATAAGACTAGGGGAGATCACATGATAGTTTGAAAATTATGCATAAATTATCTCCTCATGCTTCTGGCCTACCCTGTGTTCTCATACTGGGTAGCGCTAATAAATCAAGTGCCTGTATGTTCAAGTTAGGGTTTTTATCCTTGATATAAAGGGCCTCGATTATCATTAACTTTCTCGGGTCCATGCAGGTTTCCAAGATTTTCGTGTTCTGTTCTAATTCTTCACATGCAATAATGCCATCAGGTGAAGCACCAATATGTGGAACTGTTGTACTGATAAAAAAAAAAGTTTTTTTCATATTTTACATTCTCATGAAGCTGTTTCAATTGCTCAAGAAATATATCCTTTGCATCTTTCTCATGCTCACATCCCCACTGTGTAGCTTTGGAAAAGAATTTACAGTTTTCAGGATAGCTTATTCCTATTATAAGGCTCTGATGGAGAAGCAGGCTCAGTCACACATACCCTTTTCATTTTAGAAGCTGTTATTCTCCCACTTCGAAACCTAAACCACTTCTCCCACTTCGAAATCTAAATCTCAACAGCTGTTGCTTGGTCCTCAGTCATTGTCAAGTTAATACTTCTGCACTTATTTGAAAGCTCATCATATGGCAGTTGAATTGCTGATTCTTCTCTGTTCTGTTAGAACAGTGGGGAAATCTAAACTAACTGATTTTGGAGCAAACTGTTCACAGTATGGTTCACATAGAGATAATGCTGGTTTCGTGGTTGTGCAAGACAATGATTTAAAAAATGATGCTAGTTCAATATCTGTGGGATCTGGTATTTGGTTTTTGATATACTTTTTATTAACACAAGGGCTGGGAATGTCTGATTCCAAACAACTGGTTATATTACTATCTAGTTTCTTCTTCATAGTCTTTGCAGAAGTAAAGTCGATGTCTTTGCATTGTTTGTACGACACACCTTTCAAAGAAGCAGGCAGTAGCCAAAAGGATTTTGACGGTGTAACAGTCCTAGAGTCCCTTAACTTTATTGTTGGTTCCACAGAAAAAGTAGTGCAGCGACATGTGTACAGCTTTCTCCAAGACCAGCCATACACTTACAGTGTGCTGCCAAAATATACCCTTGTCCTCAATAAACCATGGAAGTAGTGGCTTCTCCCTGAGCCTCTAAGAATGCAATACAGTACCTAGAAAAGATAAAAACATTTAAATTTCTGTAGGGGTATTAGTTTCAGTTTCAGTGAATAATTAGGTTATTTGAAATCAGTGAAGAAATCAGATTGTTTGGCAGTTGAAATAAGAATGATTTGATTGTTAATACATCAAAATTACATTAAATCAAAATATCAATGTTCATCTAAAAATTTCAACAAATTAAAAGAACATTTATGACAACTGGATCTAATAAATACCAGACAATTATGTGTTTGAAGGCTGATTAGATTGTCATATTATTTTCTGTAAGATTAAATTTTCATACTCCAGATAAAATTGTGCTTAAAATAAATGTATACACATTGTTAAATCTTAAACCTTTTTATATCTAGAAAAAATATATACAGTTTTGGTTATGTATATAGATTAAGACTGCAATATCTTAGACTTGATAAGTTTTTTATATAGCTCAAGATGTGATATTTTTCATAAGTACACTAATACAATACATTACCATGTATAATTGTATCATCTTTTTACAGAGCTTCAGACTTGAAAATATTTCATGTTATATCCATTACTAGGCCTAATAACAATCAAATAGTTACTTTTATTGTCTAAGCTAAGTTGCTTTTATGTTAGGCACCTAGGTCACATGCACTTATAATAATAATAGATAAAAAAAAAAAAAAGATTCAAGGCAGTTAAAATTCAGAATTAGCCCAAATGATTAACAAGAAGATATTTTTTATCTATCTGAAATTAAATGAAAGTATTTTTACTATTTGTCTATTAAAAGTAAATTTTAACAGGTTGGCTGGTTAAATATGTTGCCTAAGCCTGCAATTAGACAATAATCCAAGCCACATTGCCAACATTAGTCACCTGATTTGGCTTATAGATCTAATTCCTACCAGTCCTGGCTATGTAAACTGAACTTAGGCCTAACTAAAATTCTCATGAAACTTAATTAAGAGTAATTGCCTCACCTTTGCTTTGACCAGGCATCTGTTGTTTAAAATGCATGTTGTCCTATCGCTGACCCAACCACTCACAAACTGGTTGTACGCATCAAGTGCTTTGAAGTTCTTCAAATCCTCAGATGTGTAAGGACTCGGTGAAAACACCAAATAGTTCACTGTGTCCGGGTAGGTAACTGCAGGTAGCAGTGAATCATCGACAGACCACGCTGCAGGAAGAAAAAGAAGAGGAAGAAAAAAGCAGAGAAGAGAAAGAGAGACGAGGAAAAGGAGGGGAAAGAAAGAGAAGTAACAGGAGGAAGAGGAGAAGAGAGAGAGAGCAGGAGAGAGAAGGAAAAGTGGGAAGAGGGGAAGAGAGAAAGCAAAAGAGAGAAAGAAGAGGAGGAGAGAGAGAAAGAGAGGCAGACAGTTAGAGAGAGAAGAATGATAGCGAGAGAAAGACAGAGAACGAAGATGAGAGAGAGAGATGAAAAAGAGGGAGAGAAAAAGAGAGAAGGAAAAGGAGGATGAGGAGAAGAGAGAGAGCAAGAGACAGAAGAAAGAGGAATTAACAGACAGAGACAGAAACAGAGACAGAGAGAGAGAGAGAGAGAGAGACGAGGAAGAAGAGGGGAGGGGAAGAGAAAGAGAAGTACGAGGAGAAGAGGGACAAAGAGAGAGAGAGCAAGAGAGAGAAGGAAGAGTAGGAGAGAGAGAGAAGGAAGAGTAGGAGAGAGAGAGAGAGATAGAGGGGTGGAGGGAGAGAGAAGAAGGGAGAGACAGGGGGGAAGGAATATGAGGGGAGAGAAAGAGACTGAGGGAAAAGGAGGAAGAGAAGAGAGATATATAGAGATAGAGAGAAATGGAGGAAGAAGAGAGGAGAGAACTAGAGAAAGAGAGAAGGAAGAGAGAGAGAAGAGGAGGAAAGACAAAGAGAGAAAACAGAAGATGAGAGAGAAAGAGAGAGAGAGAAGAGGAGGAAAGACAAAGAGAGAGAACAAAAGAAGATGAGAAAGAGAGAGAGGGAGGGAGAGATAGAGAGAGGAGATGAATGGAAAGAGTCAAGAAAGAGAAGAAAGAGCAAGAGATAGAAGGAAGATGAAAGAGAAAGAGAGAGAGAAAAGAGAAGAGGAGAGATAGATAAGAAAGAGGAGGAAGAGGAAAAGAGAGAGAAGAAAGAAGTGGGGAGAGAGAAATAGAGAGAAGGAAGTGGGGGAAAGAGGAAGACAGAAGGAAGAGGAGAGAGAAAGAGGAGGGGAGGGAAGAATGAGTGAGAGAGAGAGAGAGAGAGCAGGAGAGAAAGTTAGGAGGGAGGGGATGGGAGAGAAAGAGAGAAGGAAGAGGAGAAGGGAGAAAGTGAAGAAGAGAGAAAAAGACAGAGATAGAAGAAAGAGGAGGAGGGGAAAGAGAGAAAAATATAGAGAGAGAGACACAGAGAAAAAGAAAAGGGGGAGCAAGAGGAGGGGAAGAGGAGGGGAGAGAAAGGAGAGAATGAAGAGGGGGAGAGAGGAAAAAGGATGAAAGACGAGGAAGAGGAGGAGGAGGAGAGACCAAAAGAGAGTAGGAAGAGGAAGAGAAGGAGAAGAAGGGGGAGGAGGAGGAGGAGGGGAAAGAGAGAGAGAGAGAAGAGGAGTAGAGAGAAAGGGGGTGAGAGAGAAGGAAGAGATAGAGACAAGGAAGGAGGGAGGGAGGGAGAGAGAGGGGGGAAAGAGAGAGAGGGAGAAAGAGATAAGAGAAAGGTATATGCATGAATACAAGTACATGCACACATGTACATTGTACACTCACCCATAAATATACATGCACACCCACACGCACTCTCTCTCTCTCTCTCTCTCTCTCTCTCTCTCTCTCTCTCTCTCTCTCTCTCTCTCTCTCTCTCTCACACACACACACACACACACACACACACACACACACACACACACACACACACACACACACACACACACACATATATATATATGTGTATATATATATATATATATATATATATATATATATATATATAATAAATACATACTACATACGTACATATTATAAACATACATAAATACACGCACAGTAAATACCTGTACATAGATAATACACACAAACATAATACATACATACATACATATACCAAAGGCTTTTTCCCCCTTACACGGGAGGGTAGCCAAAAAGAAAAAGGCATAGAAACCACTCCCACCCATTCCATTTCCTATATATTCCACTCCCCTCCACCCTCCTCCCTACCTCTTATCTTGGCACCTCCTGGATGACGGGTCATCCCTGCATCCTGTCCACTGTCCACGAACATAATAAATACATATAAATACTTATATAGTACATAGATAATACATAGGTACATACATACACAGTACATACGTACATGATACAAATTAATACATACACACTGCATACGTACATGATACAAATTAATACATACATAGTACATACGTACATACATAATACATAGGTACATACATACACAGTACATACGTACATACACAGTACATTTGTACATACATAATACATATATATATAAATACAGTACATACGTACTTAACACAAACAGATACATACATAGTACATACATAAACACATAGTACATACGTAGATACATAGTACATACATAGTATATACATACATAGTAAATAGGTACATACATAATACATACGTAGATACAATTAACGTAGGTACATAGTACATAGGTACACACATAGTACATGTGTACATACATGCAAAACTTATACAGTGCAATTCCATTCAGTTGAGCTATCCTAGTCGGAGGCCATATTGTCTAGTCCCTATAGTTCTGTCATGAAGTAAGATTTATATTTTCTTACTTTCTAAAAAGAGAAAGGTTGAAAGGAAATGTTTATTTACAAACTCAATTTTGAATTCCATCGTGGTGAGGGAGCGAGAGAGGACATTGCATTTTATTTCTTTTTTCGTTTTTGATTTTTTTTTTCGACTATCCATGATCGACGACTCGCTCCAATCGACATGACGTCATGCCCGAGGCTCGTCTGACCGTTTGTCGGTAACATGCGAGTGGACTGCTTTACCGTATCATTGCCCATCACGTCCGTGCCCAAATCATTCCGAAATTGCTTTAGCCCCTCAAGAAGACAGGATCTTCATGAAGAAGTTCGTAAGGTCCTTTACCAAGAGGCACTATGCCTCATCCAGTCTCAAAAAGCCCAACTCAATCAATTAGAATATAAAATTAAATATACCCAAGCACATTCAGTGTCTCAAATGATCCTAGAAAGGTTCATTTTTGAAGTCATCGAGGAGTGTGTCAACGCTCCAAAACAGGACCTTGAAGAAGTTCGGCAGGTCCTTTACCAAGAGGCACTATGCCTCATTCAATCTCAAAAAACCCAACTCAATAAATTAGAAAATAAGATTAAATATACCGAAGGAGAATCAGCGTCTCAAAAGATGCTAGAACAGTTAATATTTGAAGTCGTCTAGGATTGTATAGATGCTCCAAAACAAGAAAGCCCACTGATAAAAATGCGGCAAATTTTGAAAAAAGTCCATAGAGTTTTAAAGGAGAAGTATAAGAAAGCCGTAAAATCAATTAAGAAGATTGAAAAATTGAACATTGAAAATCTAATAACAAAGCCTATAATGCCCAGCAAAATAAAAGATTTGAAGAAACGAGTCCGGTTCTGTAGGAGAACCGGACTTGATTAATCATATTGAAGAATGATTGACGCGGTTGTCGATTTCCTGTGAGGACAAATGTGTTTAAACAATATCCCAGCCACACCATCCAGACAATAGTGCACCAAACATTTATTAAAAAAGAATATCAATCAGATATTCACTTTGAAATAGAAATATTTAATCCTCATCACAATAGTACAAAAACCAACCATCTACCAACAATGACAGACTACAAAACGACAATAGTTTCCGAAACAATAGCAGAAAAAAAGAAGAAGAAATATTTCTCGATATACCAACCATCAACAATTATCAAACCTACAGTCAACCTTGAGCAGGAACAACAATATGACGTCACTTTCTAAAGTATTCAGGTCAGAGAGACCTACAAAGGGCAGAAAAGTCCATAAAAGGGCCTTTATCTCTGAAAATGACCTTCCTTCAGCTCATTCTTCAAGTCACAGAGACGTCGAAAGGGCAGAAAACGCCGTCGTAATACGGACTTCTATCTCTGATTTTGACCTTTTCCAGCCCATTTTCAACTTCCCCAGAGGCTAGGAAAGCCATGTGCTTACCCTGACGTACTTACAGCCCAATTTCAACAAGCCCAAAGAGGCTTGGAAAGCCCTTTGCACTTTGAGACTGACTATTTTTCAGTCCATTTTCATCATGCCCACAAGCTAGGAAACTGCCATATGCTTAGCCTGACCTTCTCATAGCCCATGTCCATCATGCCCTGAGGGGCTAGGAAACCGCCATGTGCACTGGAAGAGCACAAGTTCTGAAAAAGGGCTTAATTCAGACGCAGCCCCTTCAGAACACTCGCATGCAGTTTTAGCCCTTTCGACGCGGGACCAGTTTCCCTCAGCTGAATAAAATCGCCAGGCGGCGGAAGCGGGAAGGACCGAGAACCACAATCGTCAGAACCCATCGGCGGAAAGTTGGAGGAGGAGGAATTGGGCCCGACAGCAGAACCAGCAACAAGGAGTTGCGAATCAAGACCGCAATAGGACGGGTTCCATGGCCAAAGATTGAAATCACAAAACTTAAGACTTAGAAACCACGTAATAGTGAGCGCTGAAAGAACGGGTTGTTCTAAGGGA
Source organism: Oratosquilla oratoria (assembly GCF_046742065.1). NCBI lineage: Eukaryota > Metazoa > Arthropoda > Malacostraca > Stomatopoda > Squillidae > Oratosquilla > Oratosquilla oratoria. Next base: position 1,995,388 of record NW_027467717.1, on the reverse strand, counting down.
AGATACCTTTCTAGGTGGGGGTGATAGGTGGTAAGGGACATGGAGCTGCCTAGTGTAGGCCTCACGGTCTCCTGCAGTCTTCTCCATTCATACGTTCAGAAACATTCTTCAGTCTGACACAACGTGGGCTGAGCCACGACAGTGAAAGAAATCGCCTGGCGGCAGCATTAAGGAAAGGAAGAAGGGACCGACTGGACACACAAGACCCGGTTAACCTCGGAAGAACCGGGTTAGGAACGCAGACAGGTTCGTCTCCCTCCTCAGCCTTCGGAGGCGTCGGCCTCTGGAAGCGGACTCCTCGAGTTTCGAAGATCGCCCGGAGTCAAAATTTCGTGAAGAATCTGTCTCCGACGTTTTTTTTGTTTGTTTTTTTCTTCCCGAATATTAATCGAATCACGCCCAAGTTCAGGGGACGACTCCAGCATTGATGGGAGTAAGGTGGAGGAGGAGTAGGGGGAAGAACAAGAACGAAAAGAACAAGAGGAGAAAGAAGAAGAGATGAAGAGGGGGAACAAGAAGAAGATGAAGAAGAGGATAAGGAGGAAGAGGAAGACGAAGAAAAGGAGTTAGGAAGAGGAAAAAGAGGATGAAGAAGAGTGAGGAAGAGGAAGAGGATGAAGAACAGGAGTCAATAAGAAGATGATGAAATGGAGGAAGAAGAAAAGGAGAAAAAGAAAAGAAGAAAAAGAGGAAGAACAATAGAGAGAAGAGAGAGGAGAGAAGGAGCGAGGAGGAAAAGGAGGGGAAAGAAAGAGAAGTAAAAGGAGGAAGAGGAGAAGAGAGAGAGAGATCAAGAAAGAAAAGGAAGAGTGGGAAGAGGGAAAGAGAGAGAGCAAGAGAGAAAAGGAAGAGAAGGAGGAGAGACAAATAGAGGTAGACAATTAGAGAGAGAAGAAAGAGGAGAAGAATGACAGAGAGAGAAAGAGAAAGAAGATGAGAGAGAGGAAAAAAGAAGGGGAGAGAAAAAGAGAGAAGGAAGAGGAGGATGAGGAGAAGAGAGAGAGAGAGAGCAAGAGACAGAAAAAGGAGGAATTGACAGAGACAGTGACAGAGAGAGAGAGAGAGACGAGGAAGAAGAGAGGAGGGGAGGAGAGAGAGAGAGAAGTAAGAGGAGAAGAGGGACAAAGAGAGAGAGAGAGCAAGAAAGAGAAGGAAGATTAGGAGAGAGAGAGAGAGAGAGAGAAAGAAGGAAAACGGGGAGAGAGAAGAAAAAAGAGGACGATGGGGAGGATGAGAAGAGAAGGAAGAGAAGGAGGATGAGGAGGAGAGAGATAGAGAGGAGAAAGAGGAGGGGAGAAAAAGAGAGAGAAAAGGAGGAAGAGAAGAGGAGAGACAGATATATATAGACAGAGAGAATAGGAGGAGGAGGAGAGGAGATAGAGAAAGAGAGAAGGAAGAGGAGGAGGATAGAGAGAGAGAGAGAACAAGAGAAGAAAGATGAGAAAGAGAGAGAGAGAGGAGGAAGAGGGATGGAAAGAGAGACAAAAAAAAGAGAAGAGAGAAAGGGCAAGAATAGAAGGAAGATGAAAGAGACAGAGAGAGAGAGAGGATGGGAGAGAAAAAGAGAAGGAAGAGAAGAAGAGAGAGAGAGAAGAAAGAGTTGGGGAGAGAGAAAGAATGAGAAGGAAGAGGGATAGTCAGGAAGAGGAAAGGAAGAGGAAGAGGAGAAGTAGGAGGAGGAGGAGGAGGAGAGAGACCAAAAGAATGATGGAAGAAGAGGTCGAGAAGAAAACAGAGAAAAAGAGAAGAAGTGGGTGAGAGAGACATAGAGAGATGGAAGAGAGGAAGAGGAGGAGAGAGAGTGAGAGAGAGAGAGAGAGACAGACAGAAGGAAGAGGAGGGGAGGGAAGAATGAGTGAGTGAGAGAGAGAGACAGAGACAGAGAGAAGCAGACAGAGACAGAAAGAGAGTAGGATAGACAGTGAGGAGGGAGGGGAAAGGAGAGAAAGAGAGAAGGAAGAGGAGAAGGGACAAAGTGAAGAGGAGAGAAAAAGCAAGAGATAGATGGAAGAGGAAGAGGAGATAGAGAGAGAAACAGAGAGGAAGAGAAGAGGGGGAGAAAGAGAGAAGGAAGAGGAGGGGAGAGAAAGGAGAGAATGAATAGGAGGAGAGAGGAAAAGAGATGAAAGACGAGGAAGAGGAAGAGGAGGAGGAGAGACCAAAAGAGAGTAGGAACAGGAGGAGGAGGAGGAGGGGAGAGAAAGAGAGAGAGAAGGAAGAGTTAGGAAGAAACAGAGAAGAAAGAGGGGGAGAGAGGAATACAGAAGGAAGAGGAGGAAGAGAGAGAAAGGGAAGAGAGAAGTAAGGGGAGGATAGAAAGAGAGAGAGAAGGAAGAGGAGGAGAGAGAAAGGGGAAGAGAGAGAAGAAAGAGATAGAGACAGGGAAGGAGGGAGGTAGGGAGAGAGAGGGGGAAAGAGAGAGAGGAGGGGAAAGAGAGACGCGGAGAAAGAAAGAGATAAGGAGAGAGATGTGTATGCATGAATACAAGTACATATACACATGTACATTGTACACTCACGCAAAAATATACATGCATACATACATAGTACACACGCACACACACACACACACACACACACACACACACACACACACACACACACACACACACACACACACACACACACACACACACACACACACACACACACACACACACACACACACACACACACACACACACACACACACACACACACACACACACACACACACACACACACACACATATATATATATATATATATATATATATATATATATATATATATATATATATAATAAATCCATACTACATACATACATATAAACATACATAAATACACACATAGAAATACCGTTACATGGATAATACACATGAACATGATACATACATACATAAATATACCAAAGACTTTTTCCCCCTACACGGAGGGTAGCCAAAAAGAAAAAGGCATAAGAACCACTCCCACCCATTCCATTTCCTATATATTCCACTCCCCTCCACCCTCCTCCCTACCTCTTATTTTAGCACCTCGTGGATGACGGGTCAACCCTGCATCCTGTCCACTGTCCACGAACATAATAAATACATATATAGTACATAGATAATACATAGGTGCATACATACACAGTGCATACGTACATGATACAAATTGATACATACATAGTACATACGTACATACATAATACATAGGTACATACATACACAGTACATACGTACATACACAGTACATTTGTACATACATAATACATAGGTACATACATACAGTACATACGTACTTAACACAAACTGATACATATACTCGTATAGTACATACGTACATACATAATACATAGGTACATACATACACAGTACATACGTACATACACAGTACATTTGTACATACATAATACATAGGTACTTACATACAGTACATACGTACTTAACACAAACTGATACATATACTCGTATAGTACATACGTACATAGTACATACGTAAACACATAGTACATACGTAGATACATAGTACATACATACATACATAGTAAATAGGTACATAAATAGTACATACGTAGATACAAATTACGTAGGTACATAGTACATAGGTACACACATAGTACATGTGTACATACATGCAAAACTTATACAGTGCAGTTCCATTCAGTTGAGCTATCCTAGTCGGAGGCCATATTGTCTAGTCCCTATAGTTCTGTTATGAAGTAAGATTTATATTTTCTTACTTTCAAAAAAGAAAAAGGTTGAAAGGAAATGTTTATTTACAAACACAATTGTAAATTCAATCGTGGTGAGGTAGCGAGAGAGGACATTGCATTTTTTTTTTTTTTTTCGTTTTTTATTTTTTCCAACTATCCATGACCGACGACTCGCTCCAATCGACATGACGTCACGCCCGAGGCTCGTCTGATCGTTTGTCGGTAACATGCGAGTGGACTGCCTTGCTGGAACAACGACTATGCTCGTGCCCAAGCCATTCCGGAGTTGTTTTAGCCCATCAAGACGAGAGGAACTTCAAGAAGAAGTTAAGAAGGTCCTTTACCAAGAGGCACTATGCCTCATTAGGTCTCAAAAAGCCCAACTAAAAAAATTAGAAAATAAGATCAAATATACCCAAGGAGATTCGGCGTCTAAAAAGATGCTAGAAATGCTCATTTTTGAAGTCATCGAGGAGTGCGTGTGTGTATGCATATATACAGTACATACATACATATTCATACATAATGAGTGAGAGTATAACAAATGAATGTCATAAGTAACATGAAGACAGGACAGGAGTTCTCCCCCTTGCTAAATGGAATCGTGTGGCGTCAGCCAGAATAAATGTACACGTCCTGAGATGATCAAACGTGATATCGTTTATGAAGATCTTAGTTGGCGTCAAGAAATTTTATTCAGCTGAGGGAAACCTCGGAATAATTATGGTGTTAATGAATACACCTTTAATAGAAGATAGTCACGCTGACCAGTGTTTCAGAATTATTTGTTGATATTTCTTTTAGAATTTTACTCATGATTTAGTTTAGACGGGTTTTATATGTATCCTTTTCGTTCAGCATTCTTGGACAAGGATCTCCAAGGACTTCGGAGTCGCATTTTTGAAGGTGAAGAGGACCAGATCGCAAAGTTGAAGTCTTCAGTCTGAGCGTCCTCCCAAGGCTTCTGACCAGTAAGAAGTCGGAAGAGGATGATTCCGCGAGACCAAACGTCAGCGGGCTCTCCTCTGTATCTTCCAGTAAATACTTCGGGTGCAATGTACCCTGATGTTCCACACACTTCCCACGAGTGCCTGTCCTTCTGGAACTCAACAGCCAGACCGAAGTCTCCGATTTTGAGGTCTTCGTTTGTGGACAAGAGAAGGTTCTCAGGTTTAAGGTCTCTGTGAGCCACTTTCTGGGAGTGAAGGTATTTGACCCCAGTAATCAATTGATTGAAGTAGAATTGAACTTTGTTCTCCTTTATTCCTCTTGGTTCAATTCTGTCTTCTAGTGTTCCTCCACTTACATATTCGAGATAAATGTAAACAAATTTTGTGTCCCTTTGCTCACCAAAGAAAGATACAATGTTCATGTGGTCTAGTCGTCTGTGGATACTAATTTCCTTGACCTGACATTTTTGACCACTCATTCTAATTGACTTTCTTGCACATTGTACTTCAGTGGCGGTATCTTTGACAAGATAAACAGAGCCAAACGAACCTCTGCCCAGCAACTTGAGTACTTCCACGTTTCTATGATCTGAAATTTTAAATTTCTTGTTTTTCATTGAAACGTCTTCTTCAAATTTTCGTTTTCTCATTTGGTGTCTATCAGTTTCTTCAGTAACAATCTTGACGATCTTCAAGACACGCAAGATGTGTTCATTAGATTCCTGAAAAGTGTTTTCCATTTGCGCGGCTTGCAGGAAGACTTCTATCTCTTCGTTATAATGGATGAGGAGCACTTGTCGCTCCTGGTCGCTGCATCTACTCACGATGGCTTGAACTTTCGTTTCGAAGCCCGTGTCAAAGTCCTTCGAAGTTCCTCGTGGCCCTGGGCGACCGGCTGCTCTTGATCCTTCAGTTGTTGATTTTTTGAATTCCATCTCTTCGCCAAATGGTGAAACCTACAGAGCTTTGAACAAAAATTATTTACTGTGAGACATCTTTAGAGAATCCAGGATATACATTACACCAATGAAGTCCTTCCGCCCATTTTCAAATAAGTTACATTACAATAACATGTGACTGTTATTATTTATGAAAGTGAAGACCATGTTTAGATTCCATTTACTAATCGTAATAGACCAAATAAGGATACGTTATTGACATCATGTGAATATCTGCTCTCCTGATACCCTTTTGTGAGGTCCAAATATGATCATGGAATGCATTATACGGACCAACATTTTTATTTTATTTTCTCATTGTAGAAGTCATGAAATAATTTTCATTTCTCAAGGAACTCACATATAATTTTTTTTTAACTTAAACTTTACAGGATATAGATAATACAATTTTCTGATAATTGGCCCAAACAAACCATAGTTGGTAAGGAATCTACGTCAAGAGGCGCTGAATAGCAACGGCCAAAGCCGTCACCTTTGCCCTATGTGCTTTGGGGACCTGTTGGAACAGGTAACAGCGCTGGGAATCGAAGAAAAGTGAGTGAGACCAGCACGCTTTCGATTACGTTACCAGCAAAACCTAAGCTCTACATTAAGATTAGTGACAATGCAAATAATACGAATGTAAGATAAAGGAAAAATTACAAATAGTCATTATTGTTATCAATACTAATACTAATGTTATTTTTGTTGTTGTTATTATTATTTTTGTTATCATTATTATCATCATCATCATCATCATCATCATCATCATCATCATCATCATCATCATCATCATCATCATCATCATCATCATCATCATCATCATCATCATCATCATCATTATTGTTATTATTATTGTTATCATTATTGTTATTATTATTGTTATTATTATTATTATTATTATTATTATTATTATTATTATTATTATTATTATTATTATTATTATTATTATTATTATTATTATTATTATTATTATTATTATTATTATTATTATTATTATTATTATTATTATTATTATTATTATTATTATTGTTATTATTATTATTATTATTATTATTATTATTATTATTATTATTATTATTATTATTATTATTATTATTATTATTATTATTATTATTATTATTATTATTATTATTATTATTATTATTATCATTATTATTTTTGTTATTATTATCATTGTTGTATGGCAGGAAGTGATCTGTCACAAACGAATGCTTGGGGCATCATGACGCGTTCGTGCCCTATTTCCTAATACATTGTTGCCAGGCGGGAAAAAGATTAGGCAAAACAATACATACAAACATATCTAGGTATATACATAAGAATATACAGAAACAAGAGAAAAATTACATATACTGAGGAATATGCATGCAAAATGGTTGAGGGTAACATATAAAAGGTTGTTAGGAATCACATTGGTCCACTATTATCTGCTGACGGTCAACTTGAATATTCAAATGAAGGAATGTGTAATATCTTAAACAATTATTTTAGCTCGGTATTCGTAAACGAAACACCTCAAAGTGAATTCCAAACTGAAACCTGTGAAAAGTCTGGGGTAAACTTACTCACTACGGTAAATATAACAAAAGAAAAAATTAAAAGGTGTATAGACAAACTCAAAGTTGATAAAACACCAGGGCCTGACGGTTGGCATCCAAGAATCTTAAAGGAAATGAAAAATGAGATTGTTGTTCCATTAGAAATTATTTTCAAGAAATCCATCATATCCGGAGATGTCCCAAGAGAATGGAAGCTAGCTAACGTTACTCCCATATTCAAAAAAGGTGACAAAAAGAAACCAAATAACTATAGGCCTATAAGTTTGACTTCAATCGTAGGAAAAATAATGGAAACTATCATCAGAGATGCTATCGAAGATCATTTAGAAAGTAACCGTTTGATAAATGATAGCCAGCATGGTTTTAGACGGAAATGTTCTTGCGTGACTAACTTACTCGAATTCTACCACACAGTTATCTCGAATTATGACAAAAGAAACAATATAGATTTAATATATCTAGACTTTGCAAAAGCTTTTGATACCGTCCCACACGAAAGACTACTTACTAAACTAGCTTTGCATGGAATAAGTGGTAGCCTATTAGGTTGGACTAGTAATTGGTTGAATGGTCGAAAACAGAGAGTTGTTTTAAATGGAAAAACTTCTGGATGGAAAAATGTTGCAAGTGGAGTTCCTCAGGGTTCCGTTCTTGGGTCACTTCTATTCATAGTATATATAAATGATATAGACCATGGACTAAAATCTACTGTTTCCAAATTTGCTGATGATACAAAACTGTGCGGAGTGGCAAATGATCACTCAAACCAATTAGATATTCAAGAAAATTTAGATCAATTACAGCAATGGTCTGAAAAGTGGCTGATGAAATTTAACACAAGTAAATGCAAGGTAATGCACATAGGTAAAAATAACAGTAAGTACGATTACAAGTTATTTGGAAATTCGTTAACAAAAGTGAATAGTGAAAAAGATCTCGGCGTAATTATCAGTAACGACCTCAAATCATCCAAGCAGTGTATTTCAGCCTCTGAGAAAGCAAATAAGGTTCTGGGACTGATTGCGTTATCTTTTGATTTCAAAAGTCCATCACTCATTAACAAGCTATATAAATCGTTAGTTCGTCCACATTTGGAATATGCTGTTTCCGTATGGTCACCGAATCTCATTAAAGACATTGACAGACTGGAAAAAGTACAACGGCGAGCCACAAAACTGATTCCAAATATCAAAAATAAATCATACGAAAATCGACTAAAACACATGAATCTGTTTTCCCTAAAAAAGCGTAGACTCAGAGGTGACTTGATACAGGTCTTTAAGATTTTAAAGGGAATTGACAACATCAAAAGTGACAAAATTCTCACATTGAATGAGAATCAGACAAGAAACAATGGTCTCAAACTGTCCGTAAATAGATTCAATTTGGAAGTAGGTAGAAACAACTTTGCCAACCGTGTAGTTAAGGAATGGAATAAACTTCCTGCACAGGTAGTGCAATGTGGTTCAGTTCGAAGCTTTAAGAATAATTTAGATAAATACCTAAGATGCTGTAATGATTATAATTTATCTTATATTATTTGTTTTTGTTTTATTATCATTTGTCTGTCTGATTTTCATTTATTACTAGTTATATGTCAATTTATTATTATTTACTATTTACCTGTTTGTTTATTATTTAACTATACCTATGCATTTATTTATGTATTGTATTTGTTATTTACATTATCATAGTTTTTATTTATTTTATTATTAATTTTATTTTTTTTTTTTTTTTTTTTTTTTTTTGCATCCGACCTAGATATAGATCAAAAGGTCTCCTGTCGGCATGCTCCGCCTTTGTAATCCTTTGTATATTTAATACCTTAATACTATGAGACGTACAATTGGCATAGACGCCTACGCCTGTAGCGTACGCCTAATGACGTATATATAATTAATCGGTTATATAATCATGTATAGGGCACTTATATAACGTAATGACTACATAGACTTATTTATACAAAACATTTACAATATATATATGTTGATATTAAGTACTCATGTATAATAAAGAAGTGTTACTTATACAATAAAGGAGATACATATACAATAAATATATACAATAACTAAGGAAGGGCTTGCCACAAGCTCAGGAGGGCGAAAAACCCCACAGGTATTGCTTCTAATTTTCACGAAAGTAATAACAAAAATATCAAGTTAATTGTACGATTCAATATTGTTTGTGAAGATTTTTTTTTTTTTTTTTTTTTTTTTTTTTTTACTTTTGTGTTGTTCGAAGGACCAGTGGACTTCGATAGGGTAATCTACCACACAGCAGGTGGGAAAAGGTATGCCTCTGACACAAAGTAACTAACGGTCTAGAGATCTTTCAATTGTCAATTAATTTTTTTGGGCAGTGGCTTCACCCTAATCCTAACAAAATACATAGATAGTGACTGAAGAAGTCAAAGGTTACATTGAAGATTCATGGAAACTTCAGTAGGAGAAAAACGTTGAGAATGCGTCACTGAAACGACCCGTCTTTGAACTGGCAGTTTGAGCTTATTCGTAACCTCTCAACAAGTGCGTACCGAAATGGGGTTTGTAATTTCTACATTCTTGGTTACATACTTTCTAAATATAATTTATGAGAAACATAGGCGGAATACTGTTTCCTTCCTGGGGAAAAGTCACCTCGAGGAGGCAAACTACCAATTCTACGAATACAAGAAATGTGTGACAAAACTAGCAATACGAAGGATGGGTTAATACGCCATATTAATTCGTGACATTGCTTTAAGCTCAATAACTTTCAGAATATATATATATATATATATATATATATGCATATATATATATATATATATATATATATATATATATATATATATATATATATATATATATATATATATATTGTTACGAACACGTAAAATGCCTCTCGTAAACTACCTCGTTCGGGTAGTTTACGATTAGCAGAGGTAGTTAGGCAGGCAGGCAAGGAGGAGGAGGTGGAGAAGAGGCGATCTCGTAACCAAAATACAGTGGGGCGATCAGATTGTGCATGTAGCCTAACCAAACAGTGTCGTTAGACTGTTGAAGACATCGCCTCAAGCCGGTGAATTCTTGCGCCCCCCTTTGCCCATTATTGATAATCTAGTTACGTTACCTGTATACAAACTGGAACAGTCGAACTGTGCTTCTTCTTTATATTTATGTGAATGTTTATATATCATCCTGAGTTAACAGAAGTAAGGGAACAACTCACAGTACAAGCTAAAAAAAAAGAACGAAGAATATTTAGTAAAATTGAGAGAAAACTTGAAGAGCCGATTCTCGGACGTGTTTTCGTTTCAAGTTCAATCGTGGATCCTTTTGGTTGTGATGTGGAAAGTGCCGATGAAAATCTGCAACAAGAACTCATTGAACTGAAATATAGTGATGAATGCAAATACAAATTTGGAAGAAAAAAAATGAAATAAATGAGTTATGGCTATCAGATGCAACAAAACAGCTATATCCAAAAATGTGGGCTGAAATGGTTAAAATAATGTTATAATTTGCAACCTCTTATTTGGTTGAATGTGGATTCAGTGCCGTCAACAAAATTTCGACTAAAGAAAGAAACAAAATGGATATATGCATTCGAGGAGACATCAGACCGAAAGTAACAATTTTGAACCCTAATATAAAAGATCTAGCAGCAAAGCACCCGGCCCAACGTGAGTAAAACATTTTAGATTAGTTGTTTGTCATTGTTGCAATAATCTTTATTATTATTTTCCAATTAAGGGGGGCGATCCTTTTTTCAATTGAAAAAGGGGGCGATATGGCTGAAAAGGTTGAGAAACGCTGCACTAGATAATTAATCTTTGTCTCATTCATTCTCTCTTTCACTCCCCTCTTCTTCGTATTTGCTCTTACCCCTCTCTACCGCAATCTTTCTCTCCTACATTTCCTTCTTAAATCTAAATTTGTCCTGTTTGAATTCATTACTGCGAGTCCTACCCTGTTGTCTTAATATGATGACCTTGTTTGCCTCACCCTTGTTAAAGGCTTTGATCCACTTGAACACCTCTATCAGATCACCTCTGCGTCTTTCCAGTGTAAATCAAGGTGCATAAACCTATCTTCGTAAAGTAATTATCTGAGCCCATGTGCGAGTATCAATTTGGTCATTCACCTCTGTACTGATTCAAGTGATTATGTGTATATATACATGTGTATATATAAAGTATGTGTTTATACACATGCGTATATATATATACAAAAGATTACGAAGGCGGAGCATGCCAACAGGAGACCTTTTGGTCCATATCTAGGTCGGATGCGAAAAAAACAAACCATAATGATAATAAATTAATAGATAAAAACTATAATAATGTAAATAACAGATAAGATGTATAAATAAATGCATAGGTATAGTTAAATTATAAACAAACAGGTAAATAGTAAATAATAATAAACTGACATATAACTAATAATAAATGAGAATCAGACAAATGATAAAAGAAAACAAAAAAGTAATAGAAAATAAATTATAATTATTACAGCATCTTGCTTAGGTATTTATCTAAATGATTCTTAAAGCTTCAAACTGAACTACATTGCTCTACCTGTAAATAACAAATAAAATATATAAATAAATGCATTGGTATAGTTAAATGATAAACAAACAGGTAAATAGTAAATAATAATAAACTGACATATAACTAATAATAAATGAGAATCAGACAAATGATAAAAGAAAACAAAAAAATAATATAAAATGAATTATAATTATTACAGCATCTTGCTTAGGTGTTTATCTAAATGATTCTTAAAGATCAAACTGAACTACATTGCTCTACCTGTGCAGGAAGTTTATTCCATTCATTAACTACACGGTTGGCGAAATTGTTTTTACCCACTTCCAAATTGAATCTATTTCCGGACAGTTTGAGACCATTGTTTCTTGTCTGATTCTCATTCAATGTGAGAATTTTGTCACTTCTGATGTTGTCAATTCCCTTTAGAATTTTAAAGACCTGTATCAAGTCACCTTTGAGTCTCCTCTTTTCTTTTTAGAGAAAACAGATTCATTTGTTTTAGTCGATTTTCGTATGATTTATTTTTTGATATTTGGAATTAGTTTTGTGGCTCGCCGTTGTATTTTTTCCAGTCTGTCAATGTCTTTAATGAGATTCGGTGACCATACGGAAACAGGATATTCCAAATGTGGACGAACTAACGATTTATATATCTTGTTAATGAGTGATGGACTTTCGAAGTCAAAAGATCGCGCAATCAGTCCTAGAATCTTATTTGCTTTCTCAGAGGCTGAAATGCACTGCTTGGGTGATTTGAGACCGTTACTGATAATTACGCCAAGATCTTTTTCGCTATTCACTTTTGTTAACGAATTTCTAAATAACTTGTAATCGTACTTACTGTTATTTTTACCTATGTGCATTACCTTGCATTTACTTGTGTTACTTGGAAACAGTAGATATTAGTCCATGGTCTATATCATTTATATATACTATGAATAGTCTTTCGTGGGGGACGGTATCAAAAGCTTTTGTAAAGTCTAGTTATATTAAATTTATATTGTTCCTTTTATCATAATTCGAGATAACTGTGTTGTAGAATTCGACTAAGTTAGTCACACAAGAACGTTTCCGTCTGAAACCATGCTGGTTATCATTTATCAAACGGTTACTTTCTAAATGATCTTCGATAGCATCTCTGATGATAGCTTCCATTATTTTTCCTACGATTGAAGTCAAAGTTATAGGCCTATAGTTATTTGGTTTCTTTTTGTCATCTTTTTTTGAATATGGGAGTAACGTTAGCTAGCTTGCATTCTCTTGGGACATCTCCGGATATGATGGATTTCTTGAAAATAATTTCTAATGGAAAAACAACCTCATTTTTCATTTCCTTTAAGATTCTTGGATGCCAACCGTCAGGCCCTGGTGTTTTATTAATTTTGAGTTTCTCTATACACCTTTTATTTATTTATTTATTTATTTATTTATTTATTTATTTATTCTTCTGTTATATTTACCGTAGTGTGCAAGTTTACCCTAGACTTTTCAAGGGTTTCAGTTTGGAGTTCACTTTGAAGTGTTTCGTTTACGAATACCGAGCTAAAATAATTGTTTAAAATATTACACATTCCTTCATTTGAATATTCAAGTTGACCGTCAGCAGATAATAGTAGACCAATGTGATTCCTAACAACCTTTTTATCTGTAATGTAACTATAGAATTCTTTGGGATTCTCTTTGGGTTTATCAGCGATATTCATTTCGTATTGTCGTTTTCTTTTCTTATTGTCTTTTTTAAATCTTTCTGCATTGATACATAACTTTCATAATCATTAAATGCAACCGAGCACTTATATTGTGTGTATATATATTATATATCACAACAAACACCACACTTGAGTAAGCAAAACTATATATTTTGATTGCTAACTGCAATCCTCATCAGTAGCACTGGAGAGGATTGTAGTCAGCAATCTCAAGAGGATTGCAGTTAGCAAACGAGATACATAGTTTCGCTTACTCAACTCTTTCTTTCGTCCGACTGTGATGTTAGTTGTGATTTACAAACGTGTTACTACATTTCTCACATATTATATATATATATATATATATACAGTATATATAAATATATATATATATATACAGTATATATATATATACATATATATATATATATATATGTATATATATCCATGTATGTATATATACATTACATACATACGCACATACATATTCATACATAATGAGTGAGAGTATAACAATTGCATGTCATAAGTAACTTGCGAGTCCTACGCTGTTGTTTTAATAGGACATTGACAGCAGACATAATTAAATGTTTCAAAACAAACAGAAGAATGTAAGACGCCTACGCACGGAGGCGCTGAACTGCTGCGACCGAAGCCGTCCCCTTTCCCATTTCCTTCTCTCTGTCTGATGGAAATCGGAGAGAAGTGCGGGATTCGAACCGGCAACTAAGTGAATCGTGAGACCAGCACGTTTCTGATCACGCCATCGGCGCCCAGGTCAAATGGCACAGGTATTATAAGTCGATTTAAGAAATCAACAACATTTTTACAAGATAACAGAACGTTCTTTGCAAAGCATCGTCAAAATTGATAACACAGAGGATAAATACAACTTAAAATTGTGCCAGTGGGATTAAATATATTCATTAAGTTGCTCTCTTCTAATTGAAATTCTTGTCTGATAAAAGAGCTCAAAGCTTAACCAGACTTAAAAGTAGTCAAACGAGCGTAAGGAGAAATGTTAATTGAAGAGAAGTGCGGGATTCGAACCCACTAACAAGTGAATGCGAGACCAGTATACTTGCGATGACGCCAACAACGAATGAAAGAGAGAGAGAGAGAGAGAGAGAGAGAGAGAGAGAGAGAGAGAGAGAGAGAGAGAGAGAGAGAGAGAGAGAGAGAGAGAGAGAGTAGATAAGTTGTGATCCTGCCGATGACCTCGCCTTTCCGAACCTCAGCCTTGGTGCACCAAGTGACCACAAATCTGACACAACTTCTCGAGTCTTCGTGGTGATCGCTCTTGGCCCTCCGAACTTGAGTCGTTGTAGGAATCTACTCTTCAATCAACATGATCTTCCTGGTGTTCTTCGCACTCTGCCGCTGCTTCCAGGAAATCAGACACAGCCGGAAGGACAAGTCGTCTTCGAGAGGAGCTGAAGTCGACCAAACCTCAAAGTTTGCCACCAAAGCCATTGACCTGACAGACTACGAAGAAGTCCTGAAATACAACGAAGAAGCACTGAAGCGTTGCAACTTCACTTCAGGCTGGAGAAGAGTCAGGGTTCTTGGGGAAGGAGGTTTTGGCAAAGTATTTCTTTTGAAAAATGAGAAAATGAAAAGACAGATCGCCCGCAAAGTCGTTCTTTCCCAGCCTTCGGAACGTGGATTCACTTGCGAAGAAATGATCCAAATTCAGCTGAGCCATCCGAATGTGCTCAGACTCTTCTGCTGGGAACAGAAGACGAAAACACTGTGCCTGAATCTTGAGTATTGCTCCAAAGGCAACCTGACGACCAACATGCCTTACCTGAGCGAAAATGAGGTCAAATTGTACTTCAAACAGCTGCTGGATGGCGTGACATACATCCACTCGAGAGGTGTCGTCCACCGAGATCTGAAGCCAGGCAACCTTCTTGTGACCAAAGACAAGGTTCTCAAGATCTCTGACTTCGGTCTTGCCGGTCTGTTCATTAAGGACGGAGAGGAAATCCGACTGAGCCGAAAGGTGGGCACCAAGTCGTATATGGCACCCGAAGTAGTGCAGCGCCAGCAGGAGAAGAGGTACCTTGCACCCCCAGTGGACCTGTGGGCTTGTGGCATCATCTTCTTCAAACTGATGACCACAAGAAAGCCCTGGTCTCAGGCAAACCTCGTAGACAAAGATTACAGAATGTGGGCCGAAAAGGACAAGAGGATCTACAAGAAGGAAGGCTGGAAAGAGCTGAACTCATCCTCGAGAACGCTTCTGAGGCTCCTTCTGGAACCTGACCCCCTCAAGAGAATCTGTGGCTGGAGAAGCCTCCGCGGACACTGAAGAGGCCCCGCTCTTGAAGGCGCATCGCCTGCAAATCTTTCTCACTCTAAATACTTGAAATGGTCACATCATTGACTTTAAGCCTTCGGCTACCGAAGGCTTCCCTCAGCTGAATAAAATAGTGCCAAGAACCCAGAACAACTGCATTTGCTCGTGCCCACAATACCTGGCGTATCGAGACGTCGTCTTTGGTTATTTCAATCATCACTCCTAAAGTGACCTGTAAAATATTTGAAGGAATATGAGAGCATAAACGAGATATTAAATCGGGAATATTGTCGCTGCGACCTTTTATGGGTCAGGTCGCAGCGGTTCCCGACTTCTTTCACTCCATTTCCCCATTCATGAATTCTCAACCATATTGTGGCTCCCTCTTCAATTTTGTCCTAAATCCCACTCCGTTACAAAAATTTCAATAGATAAATAAATAAATAAATAGTAATAATAATAGTAATAATAATACTAATAATAATGATAACAATAATAATAATAATGATAATAATAATAATGTTAGTGATAATAATGATAATAATAATAATAGTAATAATGATAATAGTAAAAATAATAATAATTACAATTCAATGTTGATGAAGAGAAACGCTTTGCTTTTTTTCAACGTTAACAGTCATAATTATAACATATTTGACATTTATTTGTTTTATGTGGCTAGAAAATGTGAATTATGCATACTTACTACGAAGCAGGTAAAGTGTGAGGAAAGACATTCATGTTCTCCTTGGAAAAAATGAACAAAATAACAAAAGTAAGAGCAAAGGTTGACTAAATAATCAAACTGATGAATAGATCAATAAATGAATAAACGAATAAATAAAAAAGTAAATGGATGAATGAATAAACAACATAATTCATGACGTCACAGAAACGCCATGACGTGATGATGTCTCGGTCCCTCAACTGAACAAAATAGTTCATGACGTCACTAAGATTCTATGACGTAATGATGTATCGGCCCCTTAGCTGAACAAAAGACCTCATGACGTCACTGAAAAACCTATGACGTATGAAGGTCCCAGGCCCTCAACTGAACAAAATAGTTCATGACGTCACTGAAATTCTATGACGTAATGATGTTTCAGAAAGCTGTAACTAATCCATTCCTATTAATCCTATTGACCTGGTTCTCAGCTTATGGACCTCCTTCCCCCCCCCCCCTCCCGTGGGCGGGACCCGGGAGTGTCCCCAGTGGGAATCACTAACCCACTTAACAAAAACTAGTGGTAGTAAGTGGATGCAAAACGATACAGTCAAAGTAATGAATTGGTCTTAAAGAAACTGAGGAACAGCAATACATAATGTCTGGAATACGAAACTTACACTCTCTGGAAAGACGCAGAGTGCGGGGAGCTCTAATAGAGGTGTTCAAGTAGATCAAAGGTTTTAACAAGGGTGACGCAAATAAAGTCATCATATTGAAACAATAGGTAAGGACTCGCAGTCATGGATTTAAATTGGACAGATATAGATTTAAGAAGGAAATAGGAAAGAATTGGTTTCCTAATAGGGTGGCCAACGAATGGAATAGACTTGGTAACCAAGTAGTGAGTGCTGAAACTATCGGTTGTTTTAAGAAACGGTTACACAACTTTATGGATGGGGATGGCAGGTGGTCATGGACATGGAACTGCCTAGTGTAGCCCTTATGGTCTCTTGCAATCTCTTTTATTCTTATATTCTTATGAAAGGAGAAGCTGACTGAAAAACCTTGCACTTTCAGAATTGGATGATATAAGAGATATAAAAACGGAGACAAACTCATTTCAGATACGTGGTTATATCTCAGAACTGTGTGATAAAAATAGATATAGATAGATAGACATAGTTACGTAGTCGGGTATCTATATAGCTAAATAGACAAAGAGAGAGGGAGAGGGAGAAAGATTGATAGATATATAGAAAGATAGATAATTAATTAGAGATAGATAAGTAGCTAGATAGATAGACAGGGAAACAGACATATAGACAGAGAGAGAGAGAGGAAGAGAGACACAGAGAGAGAGAGAGAGATGGGCTATAAAACATAATATATCAAAATTATGGATATTTACATCCTTTAAATACCTAACATACGGGTATATGTATATATATGTATATAAATAAATAAATACATTCGTTAATGAACAACATAATTTATTTATATATATATATATATATATTTTTATATATTATAAATATATTTATATATATATATATATATATATATATATATATATCGTAACTGTACATGCATATATGTGCATAAAGAAACCAATCTATTAACCATTATGGAGACATTTGTGGTTATTCATTAAATGAATAATAACAGTAAGACCATCAACACCCCTTTGTTACTCAAAGAACAAGAGAACTCGACGTCATGTCATATTGCATTTAGCGAGAAATAGACTTCAGAATCAGAATTCAGCGAACAAGAAAACACCGCCATCAAATCATTCTGAAACCTACAAAGTAACACCTTTTGGACTTGAAATATATATATATATATATAAATATGTATATATGTATATATATATATATATATGTATATATATATATATATATGTATATATATATATATATATATGTATATATGTATATATATATATATATATATATATAATATGTATATATATATATATATATATATATATATAATCAATCCCACACTAAACGAGATATAACCGTTTAGATTCCGTTGAGGTACGAGAGGCTAATAAACCTGGAAAAGATGTTATAACTGGTGCATCGCGTCCTGAAACAAGTCTTGGTCGTCGAAGGCCCTCAGCTGTGAGGGCGTAAGAGCGAGAGTCCCTCGTAAAACTTAGAAGGAAACGACCCAATCGCCCTGGGTTGGCTCGTGGTGAGGGAATGGGGA
This sequence comes from Oratosquilla oratoria, assembly GCF_046742065.1. NCBI lineage: Eukaryota > Metazoa > Arthropoda > Malacostraca > Stomatopoda > Squillidae > Oratosquilla > Oratosquilla oratoria. The sequence continues at coordinate 1,976,857 of NW_027467717.1, read as the reverse complement.
ATGGGAGCAGGATGAAAGAGACGAGGGAGAACGTGGTTGGGGAGGGGGAGGAGGAGGAGGAGGAGGAGGGAAGAAGAGGCTGGAAGGTTGAGTCCCAAACTTCTCCCGGTCGTTTATCTATTCGCTTTTTTTTTATTTCTTTTTTCTTTTTTTCTTCCCTGTAGTGTCTATGAGGGTAATAATTTATCTTTTTATTGACTATTGACCTTCCTTCCGTCACCCTTGTTAAAGCCTTTGATCCACTTGAACACCTCTATAAGATTACCCCGTAACCTGCGTCTTTCCAGTGTAAATTAAGGTGCATAAACCTCTCTTCGTAAAGTAATTATCTGAGCCCATGTTCGAGTATCAATTTGGTCATTCTCCTCTGTACTGATTCAGTGTGTCTTTATACACATGCGTATGTATACATGTGTGTATATATATTATATATCACACCTAACACCACAGTCAGACGAAAGAGTTGAGTAAGCGAAACTATATGTATTGATTGTTAACTGCAATCGTCTTCAGTAGTACTGAAGAGGATTGGAGTCAGCAATCTGAAGAGGATTGCAGTTAGCAATCGAAATATACAGTTTCGCTTACTCAACTTTCTTTCGTCCGACTGTGGTGTTAGTTGTGATTTACAAACGTGTTACTACATTTTTCATATATTATATATGTATATACATACATACATACATATATGTATACATATATATATATATATATACATATACAGTATATATATAAATGCGTGTGTGTATGTATATATACAGTACATACATACGTACATACATATTCATACATAATGAGTGAGAGTATAACAATTACATGTCATAAGTAACATGAAGAGATCTAATCGAGTTAAGGTTAACCCTTTTGCTGGACAAGGGTTTCCCCTTCCTGAATATAATCGTGTGGCGTCAGCCAGAATAAATGTACACGTCCTGAGATGATCAAACGTGATGTCGACTTTATCTTGGTTGGCGTCTAGAAATTTTATTCAGCTGAGGGAAACCTCGGAATAATTATGGTGTTAATGAATACACCTTTAACAGATGATGGTCACGCTGACCAGTGTTTTAGAATTATTTGTTGATATTTCTTTTAGATTTTACTCATGATTTAGTTTAGACGGGTTTTACATGTATCCTTTTCGTTCAGCCTTGGAACCAATCGTTTTGCTCGATGTCTGAAAGTGTTGCTCTGTATTTTCGTTTTCGAGCAAGCATCTCTTGAACGAGACCAAAAGCATTCTTGGACAGGGATCTCCAAGGACTTCGGAGACGCATTTTTGAAGGTGAAGAGGACCAGATCGCAAAGTTGAAGTCTTCAGTCTGAGCGTCCTCCCAAGGCTTCTGACCAGTAAGAAGTCGGAAGAGGATGATTCCGCAAGACCAAACGTCAGCGGGCTCTCCTCTGTATCTTCCAGTAAATACTTCGGGTGCAATGTACCCTGATGTTCCACACACTTCCCACAAGTGCCTGTCCTTCCCGAACTCAACAGCCAGTCCGAAGTCTCCGATTTTGAGGTCTTCGTTTGTGGACAAGAGAAGGTTCTCAGGTTTAAGGTCTCTGTGAGCCACTTTCTGTGAGTGAAGGTATTTGACCCCTGTAATCAATTGATTGAAGTAGAATTGAACTTTGTTCTCCTTTATTCCTCTTGGTTCAATTCTGTCTTCTAGTGTTCCTCCACTTACATATTCGAGATAAATGTAAACAAAGTTTCTGTCCCTTTGCTCACCAAAGAAAGATACAATGTTTTCATGGTCTAGTCGTCTGTGGATATTAATTTCCTTGATTTGACTTTTTAGACCTCTAATTCTTAGATTTCGTTGGGCACTGTACTTCAGTTGTGGTATCTTTTACAAG
>NW_027467717.1:1967500-1970000 GCF_046742065.1 Oratosquilla oratoria | reverse complement strand
TTTATTGTAGTCGTGCCTGCGTGACCCCCATACTCTCTAAACAAACTGGCTTCATCATATTTTCTATGGTTATCAAAATTCACGGGTGAAAGCTAATGGTGCCAGACGTGCGATGTGGCCCGTAGTGAAGGGGCATGGCAACAAGGTGACGCTACTATAGGGGAATGATATGATAATTCTGCACATGAAAAAGGTTTTTAAATTTCTGCTATGACCGCTTCCCCTCTTCTTCCCTCTATCATCCGAAACGTAAATACACGTGCACGCGTATGATGCCTGACGTGACGTATGAGAGTCAGGTGCGTTCTGATTGGCTGTTGTTAATATTGGGGTCCGCAACTCGCGTGGAAAAAAAAAAAAAAAAAATCGCGTCCCGCCTTTATCTCGCAGTGCGTGTGTATGCATATATACAGTACATACATACATATTCATACATAATGAGTGAGAGTATAACAAATGAATGTCATAAGTAACATGAAGAGATCTAATCGAGTTAAGCTTAACCATTTTGCTGGACAGGGGTTCTCCCCTTTGCTGAATGAAATCGTGTGGCGTAAGCCAGAATAAATGCATAAGTTGTGATATGATCAAACGTGATATCGGCTTTGAAGATCTTGGTTGGCGTCAAGAAATTTTATTCAGCTGAGGGAAACCTCGGAATAATTATGGTGTTAATGAATACACCTTTAACAGATGATGGTCACGCTGACGAGTGTTTCAGAATTATTTGTTGATGCTTCTTTTAGAATTTTACTCATGATTTAGTTCAGATGAGTTTTATGTATATCCTTTTCGTTCAGCCTTGGAACCAATCGTTTTGTTCGATGTCTGAAAGTGTTGCTCTGTATTTTCGTTTTCGAGCAAGCATCTCTTTAACGAGACCAAAAGCATTCTTGGACAGGGATCTCCAAGGACTTCGGAGACGCATTTTTGAAGGTGAAGAGGACCAGATCGCAAAGTTGAAGTCTTTGGTCTAAGCGTCCTCCCAAGGCTTCTGACCAGTAAGAAGTCGGAAGAGGATGATTCCGCAAGACCAAACGTCAGCGGGCTCTCCTCTGTATCTTCCAGTAAATACTTCGGGTGCAATGTACCCTGATGTTCCACACACTTCCCACAAGTGCCTGTCCTTCCCGAACTCAACAGCCAGTCCGAAGTCTCCGATTTTGAGGTCTTCGTTTGTGGACAAGAGAAGGTTCTCAGGTTTAAGGTCTCTGTAAGCCACCTGCTGGGAGTGAAGGTATTTGACCCCTGTAATCAACTGATCGAAGTAGAATTGAACTTTGTTCTCGTCCATTCCTCTTGGTTCAATTCTGTCTTCTAGTGTTCCTCCACTTACATATTCAAGATAAATATAAACAAATTTTGTGTCCCCTTGCTCACCAAAGAAGGATACAATGTTCATGTGGTCTAGTCGTCTGTGGATACTAATTTCCTTGACCTGACTTTTTAGACCTGTCATTCTGATAGATTTTCTTGCACACTCTACTTCAGTTGTGGTATCTTTGACAAGATAAACAGAGCCAAACGAACCTCTGCCCAGCAACTTGAGTACTTCCATGTTTCTATGATCTGAAATCTTAAGTTTCTTATTTTTCGTTGAAATATCTTCTTCAAATTTTCGTTTTCTCATCTTGTGTCTATCGATTTCTTCAGTAACAATCTTGACGATCTTCAAGACACGCAAGATGTGTTCATTGGATTCCTGAAGAGTGTCTTCCATTTGTGCGGCTTCCAAGAAGACTTCTATCTCTTCGTTGTAATGGATGAGGAGCACTTGTCGCTCCTGGTCGCTGCATCCACTCACGATGGCTCGAGCTTTGCTTTCGAAGCCTGTGTCAAAGTCCTGCGAGGTTCCTCGTGGCCCTGGGCCACCAGCTGCTCTTGATCCTTCAGTTGTTGTGCTTTTTAATTCCATCTCTTCGCCAAACGGTGAAACCTACAGAACTTTGAACAAAAATTATTTACGGTGAGACGTCTTTAGGGAATCTAGGATATACATTACACCAGTGAAGTCCTTCCGCCCATTTTCAAATAAGTTACATCACAATCACATGTGACTGTTATCATTTATAAAAGTGAAGACCATGTTTAGATTGCATTTACCAATCATAATAGATCAAATAAGGATACATTATTGACATCATGTGAACATGTGCTCCCCTAATACCCTTTTGTGAGGTCCAAATGTGATCGTAGAATGCATTATATAGACCAACATTTTTATTTTTTTCTCACTGCAGAAGTCATTTAATAATTGTCATGTCTCAAGGAACTCCGACATAAAAATATATTTTTCAACTTGAACTTTACAGAATATAGATAATGAAATTTTCTGATAATTGGCCTAAACAAACCATATTTGATAAGAATTCTACGTCAAGAGGCGCTGAATAGCAACGGCCAAAGCCGTCACCTTTGCCATATGTGATTTGGGGACATGTTGGAACACGTAACAGCGCTGGGAATCGAAGAAAAGTGCAGGATTCGAACTCACAACTAA
>NW_027467717.1:1945000-1962500 GCF_046742065.1 Oratosquilla oratoria | reverse complement strand
AACCTAACCTGATGAATGTGAACTTGAGCATCATGTGCCAAATTATGAAATGCTTGCCATAACGAATGTTCTGCAAATGAATAGGAGACAGAACCCTCCGAGTTTAGATCCTTGAATGTTGCAATTTTAGTAAAGACACTTAAGGTGTCAGCACACTTAGCATTTCTCGCTAGCATGCCACTTGCTTTTGCTACCTCGTTTGAATAGACACGACTTTGGTTACGACCTTTTGCTTTTCAAATCTTCAAATATCAAGTTACTCGTGCGTCATATAATAAGAAGCTGAATGACGGACTAAGAGAAGTTAAACCTACACGAGTGTTAGACACTTTGTTGAGATGTTCTTGCGGAAGTCTAGTAGGTGCCAAGATAGGAGGGAGGGAGGGGGGTGGAGGGGAGTGGAATATATGGGAAATGAAATGGGTGGGAGTGATTTCTATGCCTTTTTCTTTTTGGTTACCTTCCGTGTAAGGGGAAGAAAGCCTTTGGTATATGTATGTGTATGTTTCTACTCAAACTTACTAGCAAAAGCAAGTAGCATGCTAACCTAGTGAGCCGCCACCTTTATGTTAGGGGAAATGTCTAACCAGACGATTCAGTTCAGTGTTGATGGCCAACAACCGTTCTTTGGTAATATAATAATATTAATACTAATAATAATGATAATTATGAAAATAGTAATAATCATCATAATCTATTTATATGCCAAGAGTTTTTCCCCCTTATAAGGGAGGTAGCCAAGTCAATGGCACGCACCCACTCCACCCATTCCATTCCCCTCCACCACCCTCTTCCACCCTTCCATGTTGAATTACGCGAGTCCTGCATGGGCGCCTAATCTCAGTGAGACACACCACAACTTCCTTCAAATCATACAAAACAAAGCCCTAAAAACAATTACAGGCTGCACAAATACAACACCAACAGACCATTTACACCATGAAACAAAAGTCCTCAAAGTCAAGGACCACCTCGACATGAGAGGCACACAAACACTTGCCGCAGCCACCACAAACACATCACACTCGCTACACTACGTAGCAGAACACCCACACACACCAAGAAACATTAAAACAACACCCAAAGACCTTTATTACGCACAAATACTCTCTTCTCTTCCTCCACAACCACCAAATACCAGCCTCCGGAAACATATTCATAATCATATCACTCACCGCTCCATTAACACACTGAAAGACAACACACTGCTGCATGCCAGACTCCCTGATATCCACCCTTCTGAATCCTCTCTCCCACGAAAGGACAGAGTCCACTTGGCCAGACTGCGGTGCGGCCACCACCCAGCACTTCTAAGTTACCAGAAGAGGCTGGATGACCTCATTGTGAACAGATGCCCAGGATGTAACACTTCACCCCATACCATACAACACATAATGGAAGACTGCATTATACACAATCATGCACGCAAACAACACAACATACACTCTATAAAGGATTTGTGGGAAAACCCAGTTTCGGCTGTAGCATTCCTTGGGGAGACGGGACTGCTCGGACAGACAGTCTAGGGAACGACAACAACAACAACAACAACAACCCTTCCATCTTAGCTCCTCATGGATGACAGATCATCCCTGTACCCCGCTCACTGCCCTGGGTCAGAAGCATTATAACAATAATAGTAATAATAAAAATATAAGAAGGAAGCAGACTGCAAGAGACAATAAGGCCTACACTAGGCAGTTCCATGTCTGTTACCACCTGCCATCCTCATCCATAAAGTTGTCTAACCGTTTCTTAAAACTAATAGTTTCAGCGCTCACTACATGGTTACTAAATCTATTCCATCCGTTGACCACCCTAATAGTAAACCAATTCTTGCCTATTTCCTTCTTAAACCTAAATTTGTCCAGTTTAAATCCATTACTGCGAGTCCTGCTGTGTTATCTTAATATGATGACCTTGTTTGCGTCACCCTTGAGCCTTTGCTCCACTTGAACGCCTCTATTAGATCATCCCGTACTCTGCGTCTTTCCAGTGTAAATTAAGGTATGTAAGCCTCTCTTCGTAAGATAATTTTCTGAGCCCATGTGTCAATTTGGTAATTCTCCTCTATACTGATTCTAGTGACTTTGTGTATATGTACATTATATATATATATATATATATATATATATATATATATTTATATATATATATATACATATATATATATACATATATATATTATATATATACATATATATATATATATACATATATATGTACAGTATATATATGTATATATGTATATATATATATATAGATGTATATATACATATGTATGTGTATATATATATATATATATATATATATATGTTTATATATAATATATATATATGTATATATATATATATATGTATATATATGTATATATGTATATGTATATATATATGTATACATATAAAATATAATATATATATATGTATATATGTATATGTATATATATATGTATACATATAAAATATAATATATATATATATATATATATATGAATGGAAGGGTGGTGAGTTAAACACAAAGAACAGTTTGAGTTTTATTCACTGACGTTTCGTCCTTACCAGGACATTCTCAAAGTACATACAGTTTCAGAAAATTAACAGCTTATATAATCCATCCTTGCTGTGTTCCCCTCCCTCTATACTCTCACCCGTCCTCTACCTTTTTTTTTTTTTTTTTTTCATGTGACTCCGGCCATGTCACTTCTCCCTCCGTTCTCAATTGTCCTTTTTACCTCCTTGACAATTAGAGTACTTACCGCTCCTGCTAATTTTATAAACCCTTCCCTATGGTTGATGCAGGGGTGGGAAGTAATGTAGGCTGCCTCCACTATTTTTCTTTTCTTTTTCTCTAGACCTTTGTGGAGCACCTCTATCTTTTTCCAATCTGGTGCTCCACAAAGGTCTAGAGAAAAAGAAAAGAAAAATAGTGGAGGCAGCCTACATTACTTCCCACCCCTGCATCAACCATAGGGAAGGGTTTATAAAATTAGCAGGAGCGGTAAGTACTCTGATTGTCAAGGAGGTAAAAAAGGACAATTGAGAACGGAGGGAGAGGTGACATGGTCGGAGTCACATGAAAAAAAAGGGTAGAGGACAGGTGAGAGTATAGAGGGAGGGGAGCATGGCAAGGATGGATAATATAAGCTGTTAATTTTCTGAAACTGTATGTACTTTGAGAATGTCCTGGTAAGGACGAAACGTCAGTGAATAAAACTCCAACTGTTCTTTGTGTTTAACTCACCACCCTTCCACTCATTTGTCTTCCATACTTCAACACACACACACACACATATATATATATATATATATATATATATATATATATATATATATATATGTATATATATACATGTGTGTGTGTGTGTGTGTGTGTGTGTGTGTGTGTGTGTGTGTGTGTGTGTGTGTGTGTGTGTGTGTATGTGTGTGTGTATGTACTTACCTACATATTTACCTAGTTGTATTTTACGGGAAGGGAACCTAATGCTCGTGGTACCCCGCCTTTGTATCTCGCAGTGCGTGTGTGTGTGTATGTATATATACAGTACATACATACATATTCATACATAATGAGTGAGAGTATAACAAATGAATGTCATAAGTAACATGAAGAGATCTAATCGAGTTAAGCTTAACCCTTTTGCTGGACAGGGGTTCCCCCCATTGCTGAATGGAATCGTGTGGCGTCAGCCAGAATAAATGTACACGTCCTGAGATGATCAAACGTGATGTCGGCTATGAAGATCTTGGTTGGCGTCAAGAAATTTTATTCAGCTGAGGGAAACCTCGGAATAATTATGGTGTTAATGAATACACCTTTAACAGAAGATGGTCGCGCTGACCAGTGTTTTAGAATTATTTGTTGATATTTCTTTTAGAATTTTACTCATGATTTAGTTGAGACTAGTTTTATATGTATCTTTTTTGTTCAGCCTTGGAACCAATCGTTTTTCTCGATGTCTGAAAGTTTTGCTCTGTATTTTCGTTTACGAGCAAGAATCTCTTTAACGAGACCAAAAGCATTATTGGACAGGGATCTCCAAGGACTTCGGAGACGCATTTTTGAAGGTGAAGAGGACCAGATCGCAAAGTTGAAGTCATTGGTCTGAGCGTCCTCCCAAGGCTTCTGACCAGTAAGAAGTCGGAAGAGGATGATTCCGCAAGACCAAACGTCAGCGGGCTCTCCTCTGTATCTTCCAGTAAATACTTCGGGTGCAATGTACCCTGATGTTCCACACACTTCCCACAAGTGCCTGTCCTTCCCGAACTCAACAGCCAGACCGAAGTCTCCGATTTTGAGGTCTTCGTTTGTGAACAAGAGAAGGTTCTCAGGTTTAAGGTCTCTGTGAGCCACTTTCTGGGAGTGAAGGTATTTGACCCCAGTAATCAATTGATTGAAGTAGAATTGAACTTTGTTCTCGTCCATTCCTCTTGGTTCAATTCTGTCTTCCAGTGTTCCTCCACTTACATATTCGAGGTAAATGTAAACAAAGTTTCTGTCCCTTTGCTCACCAAAGAAAGATACAATGTTCATATGGTCTAGTCGTCTGTGGATACTAATTTCCTTGACCTGACTTTGTCGACCTCTCATTCTAATTGATTTTCTTGCACATTGTACTTCAGTTGTGGTATCTTTGACGAGATAAACAGAGCCAAATGAACCTCTGCCCAGCAACTTCAGTACTTCCACGTTTCTGTGATCTGAAATTTTAAATTTCTTATTTTTCATTGAAACGTCTTCTTCAAATTTTCGTTTTCTCATTTGGTGTCTATCGATTTCTTCAGTAACAATCTTCACGATCTTCAAGACACGCAAAATGTGGTCATTGGATTCCTGAAGAGTGTCTTCCATTTGTGCTGCTTTCAAGAAGACTTCGATCTCTTCGTTGTAATGGATGAGGAGCACTTGTCGCTCCTGGTCGCTGCATCCACTCACGATGGCTCGAGCTTTCCTTTCGAAGCCCGTGTCAAAGTCCTTCGAGGTTCCTCGTGGCCCTGGGCCACCAGCTGCTCTTGATCCTTCAGCTGTTGTGTTATTGAATTCCATCTCTTCGCCAAACGGTGAAACCTAAAGAACTTTGAACAAAATTTATTTACGGTGAGACGTCTATAGAGAATCCAGGATATACATTACATCAATGAAGTCCTTCCGCCCATTTTCAAATAAGTTACATTACAATATCATGTGACTGTTATTATTTATAAAAGTGAAGACCATGTTTAGATTGTATTTACCAATCATAATAGACCAAATAAGGATACGTTATTGGCATCATGTGAATATCAGCTCTCCTGATACCCTTTTGTGAGGTCCAAATGTGTTCATAGAATGCATTATATGGACCAACATTTTTCTTTTCTTTTCTCATTGCAGAAGTCATGAAATAATTTTCATGTCTAAAGGAACTCCGACATATATATATATTTTTTTAACTTGAACTTTACAGGATATAGAAAATACAATTTTCTGATAGTTGGCCCAAGCAAACCATAGTTGGTAAGGAACCTACGTCAAGAGGCGCTGAATAGCAACGGCCAAAGCCGTCACCTTTGCCCTATGTGCTTTGGGGACCTGTTGGAACACGTAACAGCGCTGGGAATCGAAGAAAAGTGCAGGATTCGAACTCACAACTAAGAGGGTGTGAGACCAGCACTAATAATACTAATATTATTATTATTATTATTATTATTATTATTATTATTATTATTATTAATATTATTATTATTATTGTTATTATTATTATTATTATTATTATTATTATTATTATTATTATTATTATCATTATTATTATTATTATTACTATTATTATTATTATTATTATTATTATTATCATTATCATTATCATTATCATTATCATTATCATTATTATTATTATTATTATTATTATTATTATTATTATTATTATTATTATTATTATTATTATTATTATTATTATTATTATTATTATTATTATTATTATTATTGGTGTTGTCGTCGTCATCGTCATCATTGTTATTGTTACTACAACAACGACTACTACTACTACTACTACTACTACTACTACTACTACTACTACTACTACTACTACTACTACTACTACTACTACTACTACTTCTATTACTTTAATCACTTAAGATATTGATCACTAACCCTGACAGAAACTCAAATTCCGCAGAAACCTAGAAAACATGAGAACCCGAGTGAGAAACTCTGCTGCCATACACTAGATAATCTATTTCATTCATTCTCTCTTTCACTCCCCTCTTCTTCATATTTGCTCTTTCCCCTCTCTACCGCAGTCTCTCTCGCCTACATATGTATATAAATTCAATGTATATTTACTCTATATGTAAATCAAGTAACCACAATGCATAGGCGTGGTATACACATGGGAAAACCGGTTGAGAACTCATGATCTATGTCGCGGATGCATCTCAACAGCGTCTGAGCTGAGGTTGATTTATCCTCTCGACGGTTGAGAAGCTGGTGAGGACTTGAACCACAGCAGCTGCCTTGGGTTGGATCTCCTCTAACAGCTGCGTGGGGCAGTTGTTCCTATTTGTTGTTATTAATATATAATCATTACCATCGCCCACTTTTCTCATATTACTTTCGTTCCGTTTCGGTTGTGTTCTGTTTTGCTTGGTTCCCTGCGTACGCGTCTTTCCTGGCCCATCCTTCTTGTCTTCTTCCTCATCTTTTCCTTTGTATTATCATAATCTTGTTTATATGTACATTTATTCATTGATACATCCAGTGGGTTATTTCGTTTTCTCATTGAATCTTTTCTTAGGTCTTTTTAGTATTTTTACGTTCCTATCGGGTTGTGTTCTGTTGCGGTTGGTTTCAGTGATACACGTCTGTCCAGGTCCTTCCTTTCCTGTCTTCTTCCTCCTCTTTTCCATCCCGTTATTATTTTACAAAGGAGCACAAAGGGCGAACATACCGACAGGAGACAATTTGGTCCATAACTAGGTCAGGTGCTAAGAATAGATAAATATTTATCTTTTAATTCATTTTTTATTATTTTGTTAACCTATACTATAGCAAAAAAATCAGCACTAGGGCAGTTGGGCATGTTGAAAATCCAAGCAAAATGTGAAACGTCTCTGACCTAACGTAACCTGATGAATGTGACCTTGTTTGCGTCACCCTTGTTAAAGCCTTTGATCCACTTGAACACCTCTATTAGATCATCCCGTACTCTGCGTCTTTCCAGTGTAAATTAAGGTGTATAAGCCTCTCTTCGTAAGATAATTTTCTGAGCCCATGTATCAATTTGGTCATTCTCCTCTGTACTGATTCTACTGACTGTGTGTATATATACGTTATATATATATATATATATATATATATATGTATATATATATATGTATATATATATATATATGTATATATATACATATATATATGTATATATATTTACACACTATATATATGAATATATATACATATATAGATATACTTATATATATGTATGTATATATAATATATATATATATATATATATATATATATATATATATTCAGACGTAGTCTGAAGATTTAATATACGAAAGCACTTGCTGTCTACAAGTTTCCCTTCTGTGGTTATTTTGTATTTTTGTATCACGGTGATGTGATTGGTGGCATACATACATATATATATCTATATATATATATATATATATTATATATATAATATGTATATATATATATATATATATATAATATACATATATATGAGAGACTGGGTGGAGGAAGAATAAGCGAAGATGGGCTGGAACTTTTTATTGCTTATACGTTTCGACCGACTCGGTCTTCTTCAGTAAGCTGCCTACAAACAGTTTGGACCACACATTTATACATCCGAGGATGGGAAGATGGACAGGTCACCCCGCTGGCTGTCTGGGGATTCCCTTTCCCGTATCATGCATACGTTTCCCAATTGTATTTATAATTAATTTACTTGTTGCCTTTGACAAACAAACAAAACCTTCCCTGTCATTGATATTTTCATAATAATTAATGTAGGCAGCTTCAACAGTCTTCCTCATGTCTCTCCTTAATCCCGTGTGTAAAACCTCGACTCCATCCCAGTGGGGCAAATGTCCAGATCGGTCAGCATGTTGGACGAGTGAGTTAGACGTCCTGTGTGACCTCAAGTCTCGTTTGTGCTTAGCTATGCGTTTCTCGACGCCTCGACCTGACTCGCCGTAATACGAAGATGAGCATCTACCGCAAGGAATGCGATAGATGGTACTGAGGGCGTTTTGGGACAGTCCTTTTATATTCTTGTTCTTGACGATTTTTCCAATATTGGAATTGGAGGTCCTTGTTATTCTTATCCCACTCTTTCCAAGAAATCTGTCTATGCCATCAGTTTTTCTAGAGTTAGGAACCGAAATATACTGTACCTTATTATTCTCGGACGATTGGACATTTGGTCTCATGAAAATGTTCTTAGCTACTCCTTTCAGCTTTTTAATCATTCCCCCTGGATATTTTAATTTCTTAAAGGCATTAGTTATGTAGGCTAATTCATTTTCTAAAAATTCCTCACTGCAAATTCTAAAAGCTCTGAGGAAGAGGCCTATGAGCACGCCGGTCTTCACTCGCTCGCTGTGTCCCGAAAAATAGTGCACAAAGTCGTCTCTGTTGGTAGGTTTTCTGTACACTGAGAATCTTACTCCTTCATCCCTCCTGTGCACCAACGTGTCAAAGAATGGTAACTTGTGGTCGTCTTCCATCTCTACAGTGAATTGTATATCTTAATGGACTCTATTGAGTCTATCTAACTTATTACCGATATCGATATTCTCCGGTACTATCACAATAACGTCGTCCCCATACCTTAGCCACGTGGTGCCTCTACCCATGATCCTTCTATATTCGTCTTCCTCCAACGTTTCCATAAAAAGACAGGCCAGCACCGCCTGTTGGAAGAGGCCCCGAGACCCCCCTTGATGCACGGCCTCCCAAAAGTTCATAAAACAGGAATACCTATGAGACCCATAACTTGAGGGATCAGGAGTGCTCCGCACAAGCTGGCCAAGCGTCTAGCCAAACCACTCTCTGGAACCCTTGGATCTATAAGTGACGCTCATTTGAGGAATTCCTCTGACCTCATCCGCAGGCTGAACGATTTAGATTTCCATGGTAAGAAGTTAGCTAGTTATGATGTGAAGGCCTTATTCACAAATGTCGACGTGGAGGAGGCGTTAGTTGCCGCCAAGAGAGTCATAGACAGTCTTAGTAATGACGAATTACCAGTTCCCAGGAATGATTATATTAAACTTATATTCCTATGTGTAAAATTCGGTGTATTTACGTTCAATGGTAAGGAATATAAACAACACAGAGGTCTCGCCATGTGAAGTCCTCTTTCTGTGGTGCTGGCCTGTCTTTTTATGGAAACGTTGGAGGAAGACGAATATAGAAAGATCATGGGTAGAGGCACCACGTGGCTAAGGTATGGGGACGACGTTATTGTGATAGTACCGGAGAATATCGATATCGGTAATAAGTTAGATAGACTCAATAGAGTCCATTAAGATATACAATTCACTGTAGAGATGGAAGACGACCACAAGTTACCATTCTTTGACACGTTGGTGCACAGGAGGGATGAAGGAGTAAGATTCTCAGTGTACAGAAAACCTACCAACAGAGACGACTTTGTGCACTATTTTTCGGGACACAGCGAGCGAGTGAAGACCGGCGTGCTCATAGGCCTCTTCCTCAGAGCTTTTAGAATTTGCAGTGAGGAATTTTTAGAAAATGAATTAGCCTACATAACTAATGCCTTTAAGAAATTAAAATATCCAGGGGGAATGATTAAAAAGCTGAAAGGAGTAGCTAAGAACATTTTCATGAGACCAAATGTCCAATCGTCCGAGAATAATAAGGTACAGTATATTTCGGTTCCTAACTCTAGAAAAACTGAAGGCATAGACAGATTTCTTGGAAAGAGTGGGATAAGAATAACAAGGACGTCCAATTCCAATATTGGAAAAATCGTCAAGACCAAGAATATAAAAGGACTGTCCCAAAACGCCCTCAGTACCATCTGTCGCATTCCTTGCGGTAGATGCTCATCTTCGTATTACGGCGAGTCAGGTCGAGGCGTCGAGAAACGCATAGCTAAGCACAAACGAGACTTGAGGTCACACAGGACGTCTAACTCACTCGTCCAACATGCTGACCGATCTGGACATTTGCCCCACTGGGATGGAGTCGAGGTTTTACACACGGGATTAAGGAGAGACATGAGGAAGACTGTTGAAGCTGCCTACATTAATTATTATGAAAATATCAATGACAGGGAAGGTTTTGTTTGTTTGTCAAAGGCAACAAGTAAATTAATTATAAATACAATTGGGAAACGTATGCATGATACGGGAAAGGGAATCCCCAGACAGCCAGCGGGGTGACCTGTCCATCTTCCCATCCTCGGATGTATAAATGTGTGGTCCAAACTGTTTGTAGGCAGCTTACTGAAGAAGACCGAGTCGGTCGAAACGTATAAGCAATAAAAAGTTCCAGCCCATCTTCGCTTATTCTTCCTCCACCCAGTCTCTCATCTGTCTAAACCATTCATCATATATGTATATATACATATATATATACATACATACATATATATATATATATATATATATATATATATATATTATCACGAAGAACCTACAGTTGGAATAAAAGGAAACTTTTGAAGAAAGTGGGTTCTTTGTGATAATATTTCCAAATGTGCTACAACATTTTGTCTAAGTGATATATATTATATTTATATATATTATATATATATAGATATATTTATATGTATGTATATATAATATATATATATTTATATGATATATATATAGTATATTTATATATATATATGTATATATATATGTATATATATATAAATATATATATGTATATATATATGTATATACAGCGAAAAAATAAACGGAAGCGACGCGCGATTTCGCTCAGGAAAGTTCCAATATCGCTCTCGCAAATCTAATAACGGGAGCGATCCCCCCACAAAAACATCGCTCCCGCGGCAAGATTCAACGTTTTTCATGCATAATCCATCATTTGGCAACCCCTGAATCCCATCACCATTGGGAGTAAACACATCTTACCCGTGATCAATCATTGCATTATCAATCGATATCATAAACGCAACTCATCAATCAACTTTAATATGTTGATGTACGTATGGATGTGTACGCGGTATAGCTGCTAGAGTTCAATGACAAAGAGAGGGAACAACAGAAGATGAGAGAGAGAGAGAGAGAGAGAGAGAGAGAGAGAGAGAGAGAGAGAGAGAGAGAGAGAGAGAGAGAGAGAGAGAGAGAGAGAGGGAGAGATAGAGGAGATGAATGGAAAGAGAGTCAAGAAAGAGAAGAAAGAGCAAGAGATAGAAGGAAGATAAAAGAAAAAGAGAAAGAGAGAGAAAAGAGAAGAGGAGAGACAGATAAGAAAGAGGAGGAAGAGGAAAAGAGAGAAAGAGAGAGGAAAGAAGTGGGGAGAGAGAAATAGAGAGAAGGAAGTGGGGGAGAGAGGAAGACAGAAGGAAGAGGAGAGAGAAAGAGAGAGAGAGAGAGAGAGAGAGAGAGAGAGAGAGAGAGAGAGAGAGAGAGAGAGAGAGAGAGAGAGATAGACAGAGAGAGAAAGACAGAGAGAGAGAGAGAGGAGGAGAGGAAAGAATGAGTGAGAGAGAGAGAGCAAGAGAGAAAGTGAGGAGGGAGGGGATGGGAGAGAAAGAGAGAAGGAAGAGGAGGAAGAGGAGAAGGGAGAAAGTGAAGAAGAGAGAAAAAGACAGAGATAGAAGAAAGAGGAGGAGGCGAAAGAGAGAAAAACATAGAGAGAGAGACACAGAGAAAAAGAAAAGGGGGAGCAAGAGGAGGGGAAGAGGGAGGGGAAGAGGAGGGGAGAGAAAGGAGAGAATGAAGAGGGGGAGAGAGGAAAAAGGATGAAAGACGAGGAAGAGGAGGAGGAGGAGAGACCAAAAGAGAGTAGGAAGAGGAAGAGAAGGAGAAGAAGGGGGAGGAGGAGGAGGAGGGGAAAGAGAGACAGAGAGAGAGAGAGAGAGAGAGAGAGAGAGAGAAGAGGAGGAGAGAGAAAGGGGGAGAGAGAGAAGGAAGAGATAGAGACAGGGAAGGAGGGAGGGAGGGAGAGAGAGGGGGAAAGAGAGAGAGGGGGGAAAGAGAGAGAGGGAGAAAGAGATAAGAGAAAGGTATATGCATGAATACAAGTACATGCACACATGTACATTGTACACTCACCCATAAATATACATACACACCCACACGCACTCTCTCTCTCTCTCTCTCTCTCTCTCTCTCTCTCTCTCTCTCTCATACACACACACACACACACACACACATATATATATATGTATATATATGTATATATATATATATATATATATATAATGAATACATACTACATACGTACTTATTATAAACATACATAAATACACGCACAGTAAATACCGGTACATAGATAATACACACAAACATAATACATACATACATACATATACCAAAGGGCTTTTCCCCCTTACACGGGGGGGGGGGTTTAGCCAAAAAGAAAAAGGCATAGAAACCACTCCCACCCATTCCATTTCCTATATATTCCACTCCCCTCTACCCTCCTCCCTACCTCTTATCTTGGTACCTCCTGGATGACGGGTCATCCCTGCATCTCGCCCACTGCCCTGGTTCAGAAGCAGTGTCACAAGGCACAGCATGTCCACAGCAAGGCCCTCTCCGTCCTCCCACGCAGAAAAGAAGACGGGGAGAAATCCCTTTGGGCTGCGTCAAATTATTTCTCATATATACTCCCTCACCCCCATCCCCCACCCATTCAAAAAAAAAAAAAATTATAATAATAATAATAATAAAATGAAAAAATAAATAAATACACTTCCATGGCCGATGACCAATCCTCCGTTTAGAAGAGAAAATATTACGAAAGTTTAAGTTCTCTTAACCAATCAAATTTTAGAGTTCTCTTTTGAGAATTTGTTCTTTTCGGTATCAGATTTAGTTTCTGGAAGCTAAAGAGACAACTTAAGTTGAAAATTATCTTAATCTGATACATTGACCTATTCTTACTATGATGATTCGCTTTACGAACTCCTCTCTCAGAGGAGGCTAAGACAGTATCTCCTCACGAAAGGTTTTCTGAAACAGAAGAACATAATTCAAGTGAGTCGCTAGTAACAGCAACGTCATACAAATAACCTTTCCGGTCGTCGCCCCGGGAATCCAACCGAGGCCCAGCATGATGCCAAGCCGTCACTCTACCAACTGAGCCATAGGAGATACAATGACTGTTTGGCATCAAGCTGGGTCCCTGTTCGATTCCCGGGGTGATGGCCCGAAAGATTATTTATATGAATATAAGAATGGAAGAGACTGCAAGAGACCATAAGGCCTACACTAGTCAGTTCCATGCCCATTAATACCTATAATCCCCGTTCATAAACGTATGTAATCTTTTCTTGAAATAACCAACAGCTTCAGCGCTTACTACACAATTACTAAGTCTATATCACTTGTTGACTACATTTAGTAAACTCGTTCTTGCCTATTTCCTTGTTTAACCTAAATTTGTCCAATTCAAATCCATTACTATGTGTTCAACCATACTGTCTTTATATGATGACCTCGCTGCATCACCCGTTAAAACCATTGACCCATTTGTATACCTCTATTAGATCACCACACACTCTAGTGTTTCAAGAGAGTGTAATAGGGTGCCCAAATTTGTATTCGTAGTGATGATTCTGTTTATCATCACGACGGTTCGTTATGAAGGACTTTCTGAAACATATTTCAATGAAGTCTCCCCTTACTACGAACTCGTTTGACGTCAGGCAGGGTTCGAACGGTCTACCTCATCGGTTGAGTTTCACCTCGAATGGCGACGCTCTCACCCACTTGGCCACCGAGCATCCAAACCACCTCTAAAAACCTATCATTATTCAGCCTTTGTAATGTACACACACACACACACACACACACACACACACACACACACACACACACACACACATATATATATATATATATATATATATATATATATATGTGCATCTTGACAACACAGTACATAGAATCACATAGGAAAATTCACTTCTTCATAACAAAATGGACTGCCTAGTGTAGGCCTTATGGTCTCTCGCAGTCTCCTCTATTCCTATGTTCTTATGAAAGTACCAGAAGATCTTATTCAGCTGAGGGAACTTTCCCATTTCTTAGAACCTGACACTCTTGCTACTTCGTGTCATTAAATGTTTCCCTTGGAAGTGCTTCTCAGAGCTTGATTGAGTGCCACGGTGATTCCAGAAGATATTTCTTTGCCCAACAGTATTATTATCACGTCAGAAGCGTTGTACGAAGATCCTTATTCCTGATCAATTACTTGATGACACAAGTCATTATTCTCCTGTTCTTATGGAACGGTTTCATCATTTCATCACCTTTTCGCGAAGACAGACTACTTATGACAATGGACCTGCAAGTTTATTTTTCTTTTCTTCCTCTTTTACTAATTTTCAAGCCTCATACAAGACGGTTTTCAATCGGCCAGTTAAGGTCATGGCAGACTTGGAATTGTAAACTTATGTAATTGTGTGTGTTTTCTCATCCTCAACGTTGGGGACGTGGATATATGGCTTCAACTGGCATCACATTGAACAGTAATTCTCTTCAGGTTGCGATTCAAATGTGCTGTCTAAATTCAACTTGATTTCTTAATATTTCTCCCACAACTTGATTTCTCAAAACTTCTCCACAACAACTTCGACGAGATCTCCTTCTGCTGTGGTTTGTTGACCTCTTTGGGCCTCGATGTCGTCGTTCTCCAGGGCCCGATGGGGGAAAATGGTGTATACGTCTGGAGTTGGGACTGACGTATCATTGTTGGGGATCATGTCGTCAGGGTGTGTCAGAATTCTTGTGACTTGCCACCACAGAAGTATTCCCAAGAGCGACAGAGGCAAAGGCGCAATGAGGAGGAGGAGGACCTCGGGAACGATTCCTCCTCGGCCTTGCTCGATCGCCAAGTGTGCAATGGTGGCTATGATGGCGAATAGGTGATGAGAGACACCTGTCGCCAACATGCCCAAGAATTCCAAGTAGTTACGACCACCCACGCAGATGCCAAGCATGAAGCAGTGGTGGTCGTAATATTGCACATAAACGTGGCACTCTGTGCAGTGCCTCATCTTTTTCATTTTCTCAACATTGCAAACACTGGTACTTCTTCATTAGTCTCTTCCTCAGTGACATTCTTCAGCCAGGGCCCTCTTCCTGGGTCCCTGGCGATGAGGAAGGTGAAGAATCCTGTGCTCAAAATAAAAAACGTAGCCATGACCATGAGGACTTCTGGAGCCGTGTCCAGCCAATACAATCCTTGTCCTGCTACGAAGAGGAGAGCGGTTACCCAGAAGGAGGTCACCAAAAGTCCGCGAATGGCGTTTTCGAAAAGCGATGCCATTACTCCCTCGAAGAGTCTCCCGACAACTTCGAAGAGGAAGATAGGAGAGGTTGACGCCCCCGAAGAACAGGAAATGTTCTGACAGATTGACGATTTCACATGTTCCTCTTTCGGGTCCTTTTGACTTCCGGTGTGCCTCCAACTTCAAATATTAGCAGAAATGCCAAAATGCACATATGCATACCCTATATATAGTAATACTTGCCTACATACATATTGTACTTCCATGTGGATATTTATATATTTATATGTGTACACCGGGTGTGTACGTATGTGTGTGTGTGTGTGTGTGTGTGTGTGTGTGTGTGTGTGTGTGTGTGTGTGTGTGTGTGTGTGTGTGTGTGTGTGTGTGTGTGTGTGTGTGTGTGTTAGTGTGTGTGTGTAAGCTTGCGAGAGTTTACTCGTTTTATTTGTGTCTTTTCTCTCTCTACCTCTCTCACAGGCTTCCAATTGTTTTGTCTTTTTTCGTGTCCTCAAAACGTGGCTGTTTCTTCTCCCACCTTTAACTACTCTCACATACATGTCCCCAGGCACCATCACTTCTGGTCTCTGAAGACGTTATTACACTGGGCTTCCTCCATCAGTATCACACTGGGCTTCCACGTGCTTCGCCAGCGTCGACGTTTGAGAGTTCGTTTGAGCACAAAACGACTTGGGTTACAATTTTTTTTTTTTTTTCAAATCTCCAAAGATCAAATTATGTTTCCGACATACACAGCAAAGATGAATGACAAACTAAGAGATAATAAACCTATACGAATGTTAGACGTATTGTTGAAATGTTTTTAAAGAAATCGAGTTTTTTCGGGTAGATTACGTGGGAGTCGGGGTGGGTGGAGGGGGGGTGGAAGTATCGGAAAATAATTTAGGCAATAGAAACTCCTCGGTGAGGGACTGTGTAAAGAATCACCAAATCATGTGGAGTAAGGATAAACTAAAAATTTACCATACAAACAGCAGAAGCGTAAAAAATAAAATTTATTTACTGCGATGTAAAGCATGTGTAGAGATTTGATATTATGGCTATTACTGAATCCTGGATCAATATGGCTGATAGACATTTCCTTCCGGAAAATGGGATAGGATATAAAAAAAAATTTTCACAAAGACAGGGTTGGCAGGAATGGGGAAGGAGTAGCACTTTTTGTTAAAAATACAATAAAATGTATTATCAACAATTCGATCAACCCGTCCGTCAGCGGGCGAATGTTGTACATACTCCCCCCTACCCCCAGCATCGGAGCCTTTTTTATTGCTCAAATCAACTCAAAATTATGTAAAACAATAAAAAATCTTGCTGATTTTGATTCACCTTATGTTATATTATTTGTTTTTGCTTTGTTATAATTTGTCTGTCTGATTTTCATTTATTATTAGTTATGTCAATTTATTATCATTTACTATTTACCTGTTTCTTTATTATTTTAACTATACCTATGCATTTATTTATGTATTTTATTTGTTAGTTACATTATCATAGTTTTTATTTATTATTTTATTATTAATATTTTTTTTTTTCGAGATATGCCTGTGACAATTGGATATAAACCCCGTAGATTATTTCGCTCTTCACCTTCCCAGTTATTTTTGTTTCGTTGTCATGACAACGGGCTGAAGTGTGTGTGTGTGAATGTAAGAATACACGTATGATGTATAAATGTATGAATAAATGCACTTTGTATAAATGTACGAGTATATGTATGATGTATAAATGTATGCGTACTTGTATGATGTATATATAATGTATAAATGTATGAATACATGCATGATGTATAAATGTATGAGTGCATGCATGATGTATAAATGTAGTTGTACATGTATGATGTATAAATATATGAGTACTTGTATGATGTATATATAATGTACAAATGTATGAATACAATTATGATTTATAGATGCATAAATACATGCATTATGTATAAATGTACGAGTACATGCATGATGTATAAATGTATGAGTACTTGTATGATGTATGTATAATGTATAAATGTATGAATACATGATGTATACATGTATGAGTACATATATAATGTATAAATGTACG
>NW_027467717.1:1905000-1940000 GCF_046742065.1 Oratosquilla oratoria | reverse complement strand
CTTAGTGATTTTCTCAATTTTTCTAATAGTTTGTTTGATTCTTGAGGGGAGGTCAAACACAATACTTCCGAGATCCATGATGTTATTGAACGAAAAATATAACACAAAATATAAATACAAGCTTTCGGTTGAGTCATCCAACCATCTTCAGGTAAGTGAGATTACATATACAGAACAGGAGTTTAAATACAAGTAAAAAGGGGGGAACTAGGAGAGTTAGGAGTCAGGTACTGGACGGAGGTGAGGTCTTCGTATCACCAGGACGTCGCTGGACAGCTGGTCACGGTATCCGGACGTTTGGGCCTTGTTGCCACGCAGCCTCGCTGTGTAGTTGTAAGGTACTAACTGTGTCTGTCTGTATATTAATGATAGGAGTGTATTGTGTAATGTAGACTCTTTCTAAGATGTGTAGTTTCTTGGTGTTGTTACATTGTTTTAGTATTTTTGTGTTGTTGACTAAATCTTGTCTGCTTGGAGTTTTGTTGTGTGTTTGTGTCATGTGTTTGCGTATGCTTCCTTCACGGGCGTGCATTGTGAGTCTCCTGCTCACAGAGGTAGTGGTAACACCAATGTATGAAGCATTGGGGAGAAGTTTGCAACCTTCTTCTGGGCAGGAGAATTGGTATACCACATTTGTCTGTTTGAGGAGAGAGTTGTTTTTAGTCATGTTATTTTTCATGATAAGGATAGAGACTTTTGTGTTTTTGTAGTATATGATGAGGGTCAATTTGTCGTGTGGGTTGGTGCATGTGACGTTACGTGCGAGGATGTCCTTGAGGACACGCTCGTCTGTTTTGTGTGGTGATGTCATTTGGTTTTTGTAATAACCTGTGTGTGTGGAATGTGTGTTGTTTTGTCCGTGTTGTGTTGTGTTGCGTGTGATGAAAAGTCTCGTCTCTTTGTCAATGAGAAAGTTGGGAAAACCGTTGTTATATATATATATATGTTCATGTTTGCTATGAAGGGCTTTTGGCAGTAATCTCACCTTCCTGTCAACTAGTTTCTGGTGAGATATTTCTCTGGTGTCACCTTATTCATTATATTCGGTGAATTTCCCTGTTCGCTAGCAGGGACGTGCCAGTTTGCAGTGGGTCCTGCGACTGTGTATGTGTGAGCTGCTCTTTGTCTGATCTTTCTTACAAAATCTGTTCAATATGGGTGACCCTTCAGAGATTTCCTCTCTATCAATATAGCTTTTGTAATCATTAAGATTCTCAAGGGTTCCTGTTGGATCATCGTTTCCAAAAGTCCAACGGCATTGCCTCATGAGCTTACGGGCAATGTTCCAACGAATGTGAGTAAGCACTCTCCAAGCCTTGGACATTAACAGCATGAAGAAAATGAAGATCTATACTTACAACGTAAGTACTCTCTCAGAAGACCACTGGCTGGAGAGTTTAATGGAAGAATTAGACAACATCAAGTGGAACATCGGAGCGTAGGACTAAGTGAAGTCCGAAGAGCAGAAGAAAAGCTGATACAATTATAAGATAGTCACCACCTGTTCTACTATAGAGGTAAGGACAAAGAAAGGTCCAGTGGAGTAGGATTCTTGATCAACCGAGAAGTTGCTGGTAACGTAGTCAAGTTCAGTAGTTTATCAGACAGGGTAGCTTGGGATGTGATTAGGCTGTGTAAAAGGTACACTCTAAAGATAGTTTAGGTTTATGCACCAACTTCACAGAGTTCAGAAGATGAAATTGAATCCTGCTATGATGATTTAAGTAAAGTAATGGATCAAGAAAAAAGCAAGTACTCGTTGGTAATAGGCGACTTTAATGCTAAAGTGAGGAAGAAGATGGCAGATGAGTCGTGCATTGGGAAGCTTGGAGAAAGTGAAAGAAATGACAGAGGCGAGATGTTAGTCAGTTTTGCAGAGAACTACAACATGAGGGTAATGAATACTTTCTTCTAAAAGTGTGTAGGTCGTAACTGGACCTGGAGAAATCCAAATGGAACAACAAAGAACGAAGTAGACTTCATATTAGGAGATGAGAGGAAGAGGGTTACCAATGTTATGGTCATAAATAAAGTCAACATATGTAGGTTGCACAGCTAAATTCGATTTCAGAGCAGAGAGGAATAAACTAGTTTAGAATAAGAAAATAAGCCTTGCAGAGTTTAAGGATAAGGAATTTCAGTTGGAAATTAAAAATAGATTCGAAGTTCTAAGAACTAGCGAGGACACCGTCGGAGATATGAATTTGAATTTAGTGAATATCATTAGGGAATCGGTAAAGAAAGTAGGAAGTACAAAAAGTACTAGAGAAAACAAATACTCCAAAGCTACAAAGGACATAATTAAAAGAAGAAGGACCATGCAGATTAAAAGCAGGAGAGACAAAATTGAAAGTAGAACTAAACAAGCTTATCAACAAAAGACAGAGACTAGAGAAAAAAAGAGAAACATGGATGAAATAGAGGAGACTATTCGGAAAGGTAAAAGTATTAAAGAAACTGAGCGCAGACATGCTTTAGGAAGATAGTAAATGATATGTTTGAAAGATGGTAATGGAGAAATCATTAAATGCAGGGACAGAATGGTAAAAATAGTAGAAGAATTTTACCAAGAGCTTTACTCGTCGAAGACCGTAGTAGAGTCAGTAAATTCATTTGTAGACATTAGTAGTGTACGAGAGGTTACAAAGGAAGAAGTAGAATTTGCTCTAAAAATGTGAAACGAGTAAAGCCACCTGGGGAAGATGGTATATCGATAGATCTCTTGAAAGATGCGGGAAAAGAAGTTCATATTAAGTTAGCTCAGTTGTACACCCAGTGCTTAGGTCCGGAAAGCATTCCTGAATCGTGATGCAATGCTGTAGTGATTTTGCTTCATAAAAAAGGAGACCAGAAGGCCCTTAGTAACTATCGACCGATAAGCTTGCTATCAAATGTTTATAAAGTATTCTCCAAGACCCTTGACTAAATCAAGTTTTAGATGGAAACCAACCGAGAGAACAGGCAGGCTTTCGAAGCGGATACTCGATTCTAGACCATTTGCAGGCGATGAACCAACTAATCGAGAAAACGACAGATTACAATATACCTCTCTATTTAGGTTTTGTAGATTACGAGAAGGCCTTTGACTCGGTAAAACAAATAGCAATACTAAACTCGTTACGCAATCAGGGTACAAACGAACAGATCATAAGGGTTTTAGAAAAGATTTATGCTATAATTCGACTATATAAGGAAACAGAAAAAATCAAGATCGAGAGAGGGGTACGGCAAGGCGATACAACTTTACCCAGATTATTTACAGCTTGCTTGGAAAAGATTTTCAGAAGGTTAAGTTGGAAAGAGAAAGGTTTGAAGATCAATGGCGAATATTTAAACCACCTAAGATTTGCGGATAACATTATTCTTATTTCAGAGAAAGCAGAAGACTTGCAATCCAGACCCACATTCTTCCACTGTCAGAAAATAATGCGAATCGTGACTCATCAGAGAAAATGACAATGCTCCAAAAGGCCACAGGTCAATCCACCATCTCAACAGCCCAATCCTTTTTGCGCTTGATATTGGCTAGACGAAGGAGTGGTTTTATTCTTGCAGCTCTGTCATAGTAACCCAGCTTGTGGAGATATCTGACAGCTATTCTGGGACTGACATCATCTTGTGGTGCTATGTCAAAGGCCTTGCAGCGTGGATTCTCTTCGATATTTCTTTTGACAAGAGGCAAGGTTATTTCTGACTGCCCAGGACGAACTGAATGAGGTTTTGTGCCCTTCTTGCTCTCTTTGGTGAATTGTACGATCATTCTATTAATAGTAGAAAGGGGTATTGACAGATTTTCATATATTTTGCATTGACTAAGTCCACCTTCATGTTGACCCACAATACGACCTCGCTGAAATTCAGATAGTTCTAATGGTCCTTTGGTTCGTGGCATGTTTGATTAATCTTGTATGTAATCTGAAACATAAATCTAGGTAAATATAATATATTAGGTAAATTTGAATAACATTAAGCATTAAATAAGAGCAGAAATGAATTTTTCTTGGTGTCTATTCAATTCCGTCATGTCTGTGTATAATATATATGTTATATATATATATATATATATATATATATATATATATATATATATATACATATATATATATATATATATATGTATATATATATCTATAAGTCTAAATAAAAATATTCTTCTAAAAAACGCTGTGGACGTCGGGGACAGGTGGTATTACGGTGACAGTTTGTCCTAAAAATATTTAAAGGTTTGTACGATGGTACATCCCCTTTTTCCAGACGATTTTTAAATAATCTAGTTGGATTCAACCTAATGTTTTCTTTCACGTCATTTTCAACGCCCAATAAAAATCATAGAATCTCAAGCCAAATTTTTCGAAAATATACAAGAACTCATCACCAAAATGCCGAAGCAAATCGAAGACAAAGTTATCCGCGCAGTCAAGAGATACAGTAGCGATGAAGAGGGAGAAACTACACCATCTACTCCGAAGAAAAAGTGTAAATGTGATTCTGACGAAAATGACGAAAATAAAAGAGGTGAATAATTTACAATTGTTTATCTTATAGCCTTTGTTTGAAGGTGGGGCGCCGCAGGCCAAGCCCCCCGGCGCAGCCGGGCTGGTGAAGCCAGGGGTTTGTGTATATATGTATATATATATAATATATGTATATATATATAATATATATACATATGTATATATATATGTATATACATATATATATATTCTTACATATGTAGGTATGAGTATATATGTAAATTGTAAAAGGCCGGTAGATAGAGGTAGACATTTAAATAGATAGAGAGGTAGGTGAGGAGATATACAATTTTATGACAAGATGTTTTGGAAACAATGGCCGACTATAAGTTGCAGAGTTGCATATTTCGCTTACCGCCTAAATTTTGTAAACATTGGTTAAGGTAGCGATCAAAGGTGCTGATGTGACGAAATGTAAACACAAAGCCCGTTCTGCTTATGACAGAACTGCTTGCGTAAACAGTATTGCTTGAGACAGTATAACAGTCTTTCTGATTGGAGAAAAGGGTGGAGGAGAAAAATTATTGGTGCATGGAGGTAAAGTCACGCCCTAAAAGGGTGCCACTTATTTGTAACGTTCAAAGTTATTGGATGAATTAAATTGTGACGTCGAAGCAGACTTGGCTTGGTGGGTGCAAGAGGATCCAAGGCGGGATTACTCAGGTGTACCTAAGAAAATACGTTGTACCAGAGTTTGCGAAGAAAATGAAGAGAAGCTAAATCAATTTAATTCCCCTTCGTTGATTGAGTAATGGAACTTGACTAAAAGCATACGTTACGAAAGAGGCATGGGGCCTATAGACGAGTGACTTACAATACTGCAAAGATAAAAAGAAAGTGAAGAAAGTTGTAAGTGAATGAAGAATTACAATATTACAGAAGGGAACAGAAAGTGTCGGTAGAAGCGGAGATAATAAAATACATTATGTGTATTTTGTATACATATACCGGTATATGTATATATACATATATATATATATATATATATATATATATATATATATATATGTATATCTATTTATCTATCATATATATATATATATATATATATATATATATATATATATATGTATATATGGAAACCATTATCAAAGATGCTATCGAACATCATTTAGAAAGTAACTATTTAATAAATGATAGCCAGCAAGGTTTCAGACGGAAACGTTATTGCATGAGTAACTCGAATTCTACAACACAGTTGTCTCGAATTGTGACAAAAGAAACAATATAGATTTAATATATCGAGACTTTGCAAAAGCTTTTGATACCGTCCCCCACGAAAAACTACTTACTAAATTAGCCTCACACGAAATAAGTGGTAGCCTATTAAGTTGGACTAGTAATTGGTTGAATGATCGAAATGAGAGAGTTGTTTCAAATAGAAAAACTTCTGGATGGAAAATGTTACGAGTGGAGTTCCTCATGGTTCCGTTCTTGGGCCACTTGTATTCATAGTATATATAAATAATATAGACCACGGACCAAAATCTACTGTTTCCAAATTTGCTGATGATATAAACCTGTGCGGAATGACAAATGATCACTTAAATCAATTAGATATTCAAGAAGATTTAGATAAACTACAGCAATGATCTGAAAAATGGCTAATGAAACCTAACATAAGTAAATGCAAGGTAATGCACATAGGTAAAAATAACAGTAAGTACGATTACAAGTTATTTGGAAATTCGTTGATAAAAGTGAATAGTGAAAAGGATATGAGCGTAATTATCAGTAACGATCTCAAATCACCTAAGCAAGGTATTTCAGCCTCTGAGAAAAGAAATTAGATTCTAGGGCTGATTGTTTTGACTTTAAAAGTCGATCTCTCATTAACAAGATATGTCAATGGTTAGTTCGTCCACATTTGGAATATGCTGTTTTGGCATGGTCACCGAATTTCACTAAAGACATTGACAGATTGGAAAAAGTACAACGGCTAGCTACAAAGCCAATTCCAAATATCATAAATAAATCATTAGAAAATCGACTAAACATATGAATCTGTTTTCCCTTAAAAAAAAAAAAAAAAAAAAGTAGACTCAGAAGTGACTTGATACAGGTCTTAAGATTCTAAAGGGAAGTGACAAAAATTTCACACTGAATGAGAACCCGACAAGAAATAATGGTCTGAAACTGTCAGGAAATAGATTTAATTTGGAAGTGGGTAGGAACAACTTCGCCAACTGTGTAGTTAATGAACGGAATAAACTTCCTGCGAGGCAGTGCAATGTAGTTCAGTTCGAAGCGTTAAGAATCATTTAGATAAACACCTAAGCAAGATGCTGTAATGACTTTCATTTATTTTATTAGATTTTTTTAGTTGTTTTGTTATAATTTGTCCATTTGTTTATCATTATTTGCTTGATTCACATTTATTATTACCTATATGCCAAATTATTATTAGTTACTATTTACCTATTTGTTTATTATTTAACTATACCTATGCATTTATATATTTTACTTATTGTTATTCATACTATTATATCTTTTATTTATTTATTTGTTTATTTATATATCATTATTATATTTTTTCACATCCGACCTAGTTATGCACCAAAAGGTCTCCTATCGGTATGCTCCGCCTTTGTAATATTTTGTATTGTGTATATATATATATATATATATATATATATATATATATATATATATGTATAATATATGTATGTATATGTATATAGAGGTATATTATATATATATATATATATATATATATATATATATGTGTGTGTGTGTATATATATATATATATGTATATATATATATATATATATATATATATATATATACATGTGTACACACACACACACACACACACACACACACACACACTCACACACGTTAATTTTCCAAAGAAACGGACGATCACATTTTGTCATTGGTTACTGAGCCTATCTGTGTCAGCAATGTTTGAGTCCGTGGGCACTCCGCTTCTCAGCCACGTCTTCCGAGAGCCGGGGTGTCGCTCCACAGGAGTAAGCAACACGGGTCCACCTCGAACAAGAAGCAAGACATGGACCGTGACCCCCCTGAGGATATTGAGGGTTCCTGATCGCCAAAGCGATCGTCAAGAAACCCGAAAATGTTTTCGGGAAGGAACCTCAGCCGACACCAGTTGGTCGATGATGATTGACCCTCAATGGAATGTTCCTCAAGTTCAGCTCCCGCACAGGAGTGCGATGACGAACTCGATGACGCCCCTCTTGGAGAAGACGCCCTCCGTCAGTCGAGGGGATCGGCCGACGATTTTATTCAGCTGAGGGGAGCCCCAGCAACAAGTTAGGAAAGATGTGTGTAATCCCGAAGGGCTCGAGATATGATGCAGATTTTCTAAAGCGTTGCTGGGGCTCCTCCTCAGAGGAATAAAATCATTTGTCAGTCGCCAAAGCAAAATCTCCAGAGGGGCGCCCGAACATCACTGGAAAATGTTGTCAAGGACAGACAGCTTGCGTTACCCGTGTACCAAACGGGAAGTCCGTGCCAAATACTGTAAGGGTCCGTAAAAAAAATGTGACCCCCCTCTCCCCAAAAGCAAAGAAAAAAAAAACAAAAAAAAAAAAAAAAAAAAAAAAAAAAAAAAAAAAAAAAACGGACGATACAGATATTTTTGCCCGAAGGGTTCTCTGACTTCGGGTTTCTTTGTCCACCATGCATCGCGAGACCTGGAAAAGACCCGCCGGGAAGTGGTACGGTTGCTTCAAAAGTAAGCAGACAAACAAACTTTGTCGCCCATTATATGCATTTGGTCGAGTGCCGGTACCACGTTCAAGCTGCGTCTCGACGACCCTGTTCAGACCCATCACCAGCATAATAAAATCACACCTTGACTGCCACAGAAAAGCCAAGGGAGCTGGAGCTGAGAGACAGTGCCCCAGATGGAAGACAAGGATGGGCTTTCCTTACTTCAGTGAATATCTTCTGCTTAACGCCAGGCGATTTCATTCGTCGAAAAAACCCTCGTCTTCAAGTTCCAGATCGAAGGAGGGCTCGGAAACGAACCCGAAGATGCTCTCGGGAATGAAACAACAGTTTCTTCATGACGACAAAGTGGAAGCTTCTGGACTCCAGTCACAGCATTAGAATGCAACGAGAGCGACGCCCGTCTCGGAAATATCGACGTCAGTGAAGGGGTTCGGCCTAGGATCTTATTCAGCTTAGGGAAGCCCCGAGAATGAACCAGAAAAAGTCTGTGCATTCTTGAAAGGATCCAGGTATGACGTAGGTGTTCTAAGGCATTCCTGGGGCTCCTCCTCAGAGGAACAGAATCCTTTATCAACTGTCAAAACACAATCCTCACAGAGACCCTCCGAACGAGGCTACTACCACCTTGTTCTAAATGAAGAAGAAAGTCCACTATGGAGAGTAAAAAGAGGCTGAAGAAACACTAGGGTCAAAGTGTAAAACGCTTATATATATCGTACGCACCCTCGTGCACGGTAGACTGATTCGGACCGTGCGTGCCAGACAGAAACGAAAGACTAACGCTTTCCAAAGGCTCTGCCTCCGAAGCATCCTCAACATCTCTCGACAGGACAAAGACCCCCAACAACGCTGCACTTGAGCTGGCTGGGATCCTCTGCATGGACATGTTCGTGCGAATGCAAGGCTGCCAAACAACCACCATCGAGGGACCTCCCGCACGGTGGACTGGCTCAAAGAAAGAGCACCGCAGGAAAGACTCCAACTACGCTACGGAGACGTCTTCAGAAGAGGCATCAAGACTCTAGGCATCAGTCCAGGAATGAAGGAAACTGGAGTTGGGCAGTGCAAAAAGGCCCTCTCCAAGTTTGAAGAGACACTTGACCAATAGTCCGTTCAAGAAATAAATGACTCAACGCTAAACCAACATCCAAAACACAGCTCCGCCAGGCTCTGTCGGTGTCTGTTGAGGTTTGTCGGAGTCTGCCGAGCTCCGTCGTAGTTTGTCGAAGTCCGTCGGATTCTCTCGGAGATGTAATGAGGTACAATGTTACAATGATAAAGCACACCGACGGAAGACGCTTTTTGTTCACAAGAAAATAAAATGGAAAAGAAAAAGCATATGATACTTTGCTTAGTATTTCAAGTGAATTTTAAAACACCGAACTGCATTTCATTCAACCGCCTCGAGTGCAAACCTATTTCGTATAACGATGACGCGATTAACGATACTGATTATATATACTTCTAAATTAGATCTTCATTCTAATAGCATGAGGCCAATGTTTCTTGTCCGGTAAGTGTCTAGTGTGATATATCAAGTCCTTCTCTGAGTCTCTGCTCTTTTAGATAGAAACTGTATGTATTCTCTTCAACGAGTTTGATTTTTTTGTCAAAAATCTTTATAGCTTCTCGGTGAGTCTAAAGGACGCCAGTAGGAGCTTCTGCTGGGCCCCAGAAACCTCTTGAGGGCGAGGGTTTCCTTTCCACCGAATGAAATCGTCTGGTTTTAAGAAGAATAAAATCATTAAAGTCAAAACTCCCGTCATTGTTCTTCATCTGTGGTTAACATTATTATCTCCCTTGTCATTATAATGGCAGTCACGAGGTAATGTTGTTATACTGGTGACGGTCAGGAAGGCCTCCTGTCCTGAACAGGGTCGACGAATAACTTGGACGTGGCACCGACACTCGACTAAATTCATATAATGGGGGTGATTTTTTTTTTCAAAGCTGTATCAGAGACCCGGCAATTATTTTCTACATCCATCTTGCAATGCATGCACAAAGACAACCCAATTCAAGGCTCCCGTCGGGGTAATATGTGTCGGGAGTCCTAGTGGAGACTTTTTTTTTTCTCTTTTAAGTCACCAATCTTCAACGGATCTTTTCAAAATTTGGTACTAAGTATAAGCTACCCGTTTGGTACACGGGCAAAGCCATCTATCAGTCCTCTGATGTTCGGGAGCCCAACTGGAGATTTTGCTTTGGCGACTGACAAACGATTTTATTCCTCTGAGGAGGAGCCCCAGCAACGCTTTAGAAAACCTGCATCATATCTCGAGCCCTTCGAGATTACACACATATTCCCTAACTTGTTGCCGGGGCTCCCCTCAGCTGAATAAAATCGTCGGCCGACCCCCTCGACTGACGGAGGGCGTCTTCTCCAAGAGGGACGTCGTCGAGTTCGTCATCGCACTCCTGTGCGGGAGCTGAACTCGATGAACATTCCCTTGAGGGTTAATCATCATCAAGCAACTGGTTTTGGCTGAGGTTCCTTCTCGAAAACATTTTCGGGTTTCTTGACGATCGCTTTGGCGATCAGGAACCTTCAAGGTCCTCAGGGGGTTCATTCAGTCCAAGTCTTGCCTCTTGTTCAAGGTGGACCAGTGTTGCT
Source organism: Oratosquilla oratoria (assembly GCF_046742065.1). Lineage (NCBI taxonomy): Eukaryota > Metazoa > Arthropoda > Malacostraca > Stomatopoda > Squillidae > Oratosquilla > Oratosquilla oratoria. The sequence goes on along the minus strand of NW_027467717.1, from coordinate 1,929,170 downwards.
TGTTCCTGTAGAGGCACCCCAGCTCTCGGAAGACGTGGCCGAAAAGAGGAGTGCCCACGGACACAAACATTGCTGACACAGATAGGCTCAGTAACGAATGACAAAATGTGATCGTCCATTTCTTTGGAAAATGTGTGTGTGTGTGTGTACAAATGTACATATGTATGTATGTATATAAATATATGTATATATATATATGTATATATATATGTATATATATATGTTTATATATATGTATATATATATATATATATATTTATATATACATATATATATTTATATATATATACTGTATATACATATATATTCATATATATATATTTATATATGTATATATATATATATATATGTATATAGATATATTTATATATGTATATATATATATATTTATATGTATATATATATTTATATATGTATATATATATATGTGTGTGTTTTTATATATATATGTATATATATATGTATATATTTATATATATATGTATATATATATATATGTATATACATATATATATAATACACAATATACATAATGTGTATATAAATGCATATTATGTATATATATATATATATATATATATTTATATATGTATATATATGAATATATATATATATATATATATATATATATATATATATATATATATATATATATATATATATGTATGTATGTATATATATCCACAGTACACAATATCCGTAATGAGTATATAAATGCATATTATATACATATATATATATATATATATATATATATATATATATATATATATATATATATATATCCACAGTACACAATATCAGTAATGAGTATATATATGCATATTATATACATACATATATATATATATATATATATATATATATATATATATATATATATATATATATATATATATATATATATATGTATGTATGTATGTATGTATGTATGTATGTATGTATGTATGTATATGTTTCTCTTTCTTGCACTCTGATGATGTCGTAATAGACGAAAACGTTTAGTATTCCGACTTTATTTTCCCTGTGGTTTCTGCAATATTATTTAGTCACGCGTTATTGTAATTATTTTTGCATATATGTATATATATATATATATATATATATATATATATATATATATATATATATATATATATATTAATACACGCAATACGAAGGATTATAAAGACGTAGTATGCCGATAAGAGACCTTTTGTTCCATAACTAGGTCGGATGCGAAAAAATATGATATATAAATAAATAAATGAATAAGTAAATAAAAAGTATGATAATATAGATGATAATAAATGAAATAAACAAATAAATGCATAGGTATAGTTAAACAATAAACAAACAGGTAAATGGTAAAGAGTAATAAATGGACAAATAGGTAATGATAAATGTGAATCAAGCAAATAATGATAAACAGACAAATGATAACAAAACAAATAAACAAGTGATATAAAATAAATTATAGTCATTACAGCATCTTGCTTAGGTGTTTATCTAAATGATTCTTAAAGCTTCGAACTGAACTACATTGCACTGCCATTGCAGGAAGTTTATTCCATTCATTAACTACACGGTTGGCAAAGTTGTTCCTACCCACTTCCAAATTAAATCTATTACCTGGCAGTTTCTTATTTCTTGTCGGATTCTCATTCAGTGTGAAATTTTTGTCACTTTTGATGTTGTCAATTCCCTTTAGAATCTTAAAGACCTGTATCAAGTAACTTCTGGGTCTACGTTTTTATTTTGGCGAAAACAGATTCATATGTTTAGTCGATTTTCTAATGATTTATTTATGATATATGGAATCGGTTCTGTAGCTAGCCGTTGTACTTTTTCCAATCTCTCAATGTCTTTAATGAAATTCGGTGACCATACCGAAACAGCATATTCCAAATGTGGACGAACTAACAGTTTATATAGCTTGTTAATGAGAGATGAACTTTTAAAGTCAAAAGATCGCGCAATCAGTCCTAGAATCTTATTTGCTTTCTCAGAGGCTCAAATACACTGTTTAGAGGATTTGAGATCGTTACTGATAATTATGCCGAGATCCTTTTCACTATCCACTTTTATTAACGAATTTCCAAATAACTTGTAATCGTACTTAATGTTATTTCTACGTATGTGCATTACCTTGCATTTACTTATTTTAGATTTCATTAGCCACTTTTCAGATCATTGCTGTAGTTTATCTAAATCCTCTTGAATATCTAATTGATTTAAGTGATCATTTGCCATTCCGTACAGTTTTGTATCATCAGCAAATTTGGAAATAGTAGATTTTAGTTAGTTTAGTTATATATACAAGTGGCCCAAGAACGGAACGCTGAGGAACTTAACTCGTAACATTTTCCATCCAGAAGTTTTTCCATTTAAAACAACTCTCATTTCGATCATTCAACCAATTACTAGTCTAACTTAATAGGCTACTAATTATTCCGTGTGAAGCTAATTTAGTACGTAGTTTTTCGTGGGAGACGGTATCAAAAGCTTTTTCAAAATCTAGATACATTGCATCTATATTGTTTCTTTTCTCACAATTCGAGATAACTGTGTTGTAGAATTCAAGTTACTCATGCAATAACATTTCCGTCTGAAACCATGCTGGATATCATTTATTAAACAGTTACTTTCTAAATGATGTTCGATAGCATCTCTGATAATAGTTTCCATATATATATATATATATATATATATGTATATATATATATATGTATATATATATATATGTATATATATATATATATAATATATATATATATATATATAATATATAATATATATATATATATATATATATATATATATATATATATATATAGATATATAAATGTTCACTACAAACCCACTGTCGGAGAAATAATAACGGAAATAAAGGGAAACTGTATATTTCGACTACTGTCTGTAGTCCTCTTCAGCAGAATACTTACAGGAAGTTAAGATGCAAGTTTATATTGGGTGGTGAGGTAGTACATAAAAGGGGGATGGGGCAAAGTAGGGGGACTCAGGTTACATGCCCTCTAAATAGTCAGGTCGCGGAAGGACAGTTAGTGCTATTATGTCCGACCGCTTTTGACAATAATTTGTTTACAGCTAGCTTCGTAATACAATCTGGGGGCCATTGTCCTTTTGAGGTATTAAAATTAGGATGATGTTTTATTAGGGAAGATTCTACAATTTTCCTTCGATAGCTACAGTGTGATTTAAAAAATAATTGATGCATTATCCCAATCTAATCTATGGTCTTTTTGGCTGACATGAAGGAACACAGCGGAGTTGACTTGTCCATATTTTATGGAGTTTTTATGTTCCTTTAATCTCGTGGACAAATCCCTGCCAGGTTGGTCCCAGTAAACATCATCACAGTCTTTACAAGGTAATTTATATCCCCCTGATTTTTTGTCAACATATATATAAATTATATATATATATATATATATATATATATATATATATATATATATATATATATACATATATATATATATATAGATAAATAAATACATATATATATATATGTATATATATATATATATATATATATATATATATATATACACATATATATATATACACATACCGGTATATTTATACAAAATACACTACGCATTTTATTATCTCCCTTCTACCAACACTTTCTGTTCCCTTCTGTAATATTGTAATTCTTCATTCACTTACAACTTTCTTCACTTTCTTTTTATCTTTGTAGTATTGTAAGTCATTCGTCTATAGGCCCCATGCCTCTTTCGTAACGTAGGCTTTTAGTCAAGTTCCATTATTCAATCAACGAAGGGGAATTAAATCAATTTAACTTTTCTTCATTTTCTTCGCGAACTCTGGTACAACGTATTTTCTTAGGTACACCTGAGTAATCCCGGCTGGGATACTATTACACCCACCAAGACAAGTCTGCTCCGACGTCACAATTTAATTCATCCAATAACTTTGAACGTTACAAATAAGTGCCATCCTTTTAAGGCGTGACTTTACCTCCATGCACCAATAATTTTTCTCCTCCAGCCTTTTCTCCGATCAGAAAGACTGTTATACTGTCTCAAGTGATACTGTTTACGCAAGCAGTTCTGTCACAAGCAGAACGGGCTCTGTGTTTACATTTCGTCACATCGCTACTTTAACCAATGTTTACAAACTTTAGGCGGTAAGCGAAATATGCAACTCTGCAATTTACAGTCGGCCATTTTTTCCAAAACATCAGGTCATAAAATTGTATATCTCCTCACCAACCCCCCAATCTACTTAAATGTCTACCTCTGTCTACCGGTCTCTTACAATTTACATAATATATATTCATACCTACCTATGTAAGAATATATATAATATATATATATATATGTATGTATATGTATATACATATATATATATATGTATATGTACTGTATATACACACACACATATAAATATGTATATGTATATACACACACATATATATATATGTATATGTATATTTACGTATATATATGTATATGTATATATGTATATAAATATATAATACTGATGACCCACTTTCGGAGAAGAATAAGCGAAGATATAGATATCTGTATATTTCGATCACTTACTGTGATCCTCTTCAGCAGATATGAGTTACAAAGTACAGAACAATGTGTATTTATAGTGAAACAGTGAGGTAGCAAGAGGGGACGGGGCTCAGGTCAACACGCCCGGCACGCATGCTCGCATCTTGGTGGCTCAGGTCACATGACCGGCGTTGCATGGGCCTTGATGATTTTTGTCCACCGCTGATGTTGATGGTAACATTTTATTTATGGCAAAAGAAGAAATACAGTCTGGTGACCATTGACCATGGGAAATGTTGTAATTTGGGAAATTATTTATTAAGGAGGATTCTACTATTTTTCTTCTGAAACTACATTTGGATTTATAAATTATTTCAGCATCGTCCCAATTTATTCGGTGGTTTTTATTGGCGACGTGCTGAAATACTGCGGAATTTTCCTGTCCGTATTTAACAGAGTTCTTGTGCGCCTTAACCCTGGTATTGAGATCTCGACCCGTCTGTCCCCAATATACATCATTGCAATCTAAACAAGGTAATTTATAAACTCCAGGAGTTGTATTACTCTTGGATCTATGATGTATATTAACAACTTTACTGAACAAATTATTGGGATAATGGAAGAAAAAATTTACCTTTTCCTTTGGTAACATGAGACAATTCATGGATTGATTTGTTAAAAGGCAATTTTATGCATCTATTATTTATGATTCATGGCGGAATGGGAATCTGTTTTGTGAAAACTAATTTTGGCCTTGCTAAGAGCTTTTTGTAAAAACCACGGTGGGTATCCTAATTTTGTTAGTTGATTTTTCACTGAATTTAGTTCCAAATCTAAGCATACTTAGTTCCAAATCTAAGTATACTTAGATTTGGAACTAAATTCAGTGAAAAATCAACTAATGTAGTTTCAGAAGAAAAATAGTAGAATCCTCCTTAATAAATAATTTCCCAAATTACAACATTTCCCATGGTCAATGGTCACCAGACTGTATTTCTTCTTTTGCCATAAATGAAATGTTACCATCAACATCAGCGGTGGACAAAAATCATCAAGGCCCATGCAACGCCGGTCATGTGACCTGAGCCACCAAGATGCGAGCATGCGTGCCGGGCGTGTTGACCTGAGCCCCGTCCCCTCTTGCTACCTCACTGTTTCACTATAAATACACATTGTTCTGTACTTTGTAACTCATATCTGCTGAAGAGGATCACAGTAAGTGATCGAAATATACAGATATCTATATCTTCGCTTATTCTTCTCCGAAAGTGGGTCATCAGTATTATTTTACAAATGTGCTACGACATATCTTTGTTGTGATATATATATAGATATATTTATACATATTATACACAGACTTGACGGAATTTAATGCACACCCAAGAAAAATTCATTTCTGCTCTTATTTAATACTTAATGTTATTAAAATTTACCTAATATATTATATTTACCTAGATTTATATTTCAGATTGCATACAAGATTAATCAAGCATGCCACGAACCAAAGGACCATTAGAACTATCTGAATTTCAGCGAGGTCGTATTGTGGGTCAACATGAAGGTGGACTTAGTCAACGCAAAATATATGAAAATCTGTCGATACCTCTTTCTAGTGTTAATAGAATGATTGTACAATTCACCAGAGCGAGCAAGAAGGGCACAAAACCTCATTCAGGTCGTCCCGGGCCCCCAGAAAGAACCTTGCGTCTTGTCAAAAGAAATGTCGAAGAGGATCCACGTTTCAAGGCCTCTGACATAGCAGCACAAGCTGATGTCAGTCCCAGAACAGCTGTCAGGTATCTCCACAAGCTGGGTTACTATGACAGAGCTGCAAGAAGGAAACCACTCCTTCGTCTAGCCAATATCAAGCGCAGAAAGGATTGGGCTGTTCAGATGGTGGACAGACCTGTGGCCTTTTGGAGAACTGTCATTTTCTCTGATGTGTCACGATTCGCATTATTTTCTGACAGTGGAAGAGTGGGGATCTGGAGACTCTGTAGTCAAGAGTTTGACCCCAAAAGACTGCAGCCAACAGTGAAACATGGGGGCATTTCAATAATGGTGTGGGGTGGAATTTGGAGTGATGGTTGATCAGAGCTTGTGGAGTGTCAAGGAAACATCAATTCAGACAATTATGTTTCTATATTAAAGGAAGGCCTCATTGCAATATTCTTCAGTGGTACAATGAGTAAAAATGTCTTCCTATTTATGAAAGATGGAGCCCCTTTTCACACTGCTCAATCAACACAAAGTTGGTTGAGCCAAAATGGGATCAGGAAACTTCCATGACCAAGTCACTCCTCGGATATAAACCCTATTGAACACCTCTGGGTCATATTAGACCTACAACTTCGCAAAAAGCACAGGAAGCCATCTTGAAACCCCGTACTCGTAGGATTACTACGGGAAACATGACAAGAAATCCCTCAAGATTCGCGAACTAATCACTAGCGTTCCTAGAAGGGCCCTTGCATTGAAAAAAGCAAAGGGGATGTCGACCAAGCATAAGCTATTCACATTATGACCATGTATAAGCGCTTTAATTGTATCAATACCTTGTTTCCTTAACTAAATGATTTCTCTTGGTGTCTATTCTATTCTGTCATTATATATATACATACATATATATATGTGTGTGTGTGTGTGTGTGTGTGTTTGTGAGTGTGTGTGTGTGTGTGTGTGTGTGTGTGTGTGTGTGTGTGTGTGTGTGTGTGTGTGTGTGTGTGTGTGTGTGTGTGTGTGTGTGTGTGTGTGTGTGCGCGCTTGCTTGCTCGGGATGGCAAATGATCACTTAAACCAGTTAGATATTCAAGAGGATTTAGATAAATTACAGAAATGGTCTGAAAAGTTGTTAATGAAATTTGACTAAAGAAAATGAAAGGTTATGCACATAGGTAAAAATAACAGTAAGTACGATTACAAGTTATTTGGAAATTCGTTAATAAAAGTGGATAGTGAAAAGGATCTCGGCGTAATTATCAGTAACGATCTCAAATCATCTAAGCAATGTATTTCAACCTCTGAGAAAGCAAACAAGATTCTAGGACTGATTGCGTGATCTTTTGACTTCAAAAGTCCATCTCTCATTAACAAGCTATATAAATGGTTAATTCGTCCACATTTGGAATATGCTGTTTCCATATGGTCACCGAATCTCTTTAAAGACATTAACAGATTGGAGAAAGTACAACGGCGAGCCACAAAACTGATTCCAAATATTAAAAACAAATCATTAGAAAATTGACTAAACATATTAATCTGTTCTCCCAAAAAAAGCGTAGACTCAGAGGTGATTTGATACAGGTTTTTTAAGATTCTAAAGGGATTTGACATCAAAAGTGACAAAAATTTCGCACTGAATGAGAACCAGACAAAAGAACAATGGTCTCAAACTATCAGGAAATAGATTTGATATGGAAGTGGGTAGAAACAACCTCGCCAACCTTGTAGTTAATGAATGGAATAAACTTCCTGCAGAAGCAGTGCAATGTAGTTCAGTACAAAGCGTTAAGAATCATTGAGATAAACACCTAAGCAAGATGCTGTAATGACTCATTTTTTTTTTATCATTTGTTTATCATTATTTGCTTGATTCACATTTATTATCACCTATATGCAAATTTATTATTATTTACTATTTACCAGTTTGTTTATTAACTATACATATGCATTTATTTATTTTACTTATTGTTATTCATATCATTGTATTTTTATTTTTTATTTATTTATTTATTCATATATCATTATATTTTTTCGCATCCGACCTAGTTATGCACCAAAAGGTCTTCTATCGGTAAGCTCCGCCTTTGTAATCTTTTGTATTGTATGTGTGTATATATATACATATTATATATATATATATATATATATATATATATATATATATATATATATATATATATATACACGTAAGCGGAGTAGGAAACATAGGAGTCTTAGTCTTGAGTTTATTCCTGACTAGTTTCGCAGGTATGCTTTTTCAAAGGAATGGGTTTACAAACGGGCTGTGGGCATTATATACATGGGGTGGACCTCACTACCTCCTCGTGTTACCATAGTTGGTGACGAGTGTGAACATTACATTGTGGTTAATGTAATAATGATCATCAGATCGGACGACAGCGCTAGGTTCAAGGTATACCGTAAACCGACAAACAAAGACGACTTCATCCACTATTTTAGCGCACATGACGAAGAGACCCAATCAGGAGTTATCCTTGGGCTCTTAGAATATGCAGCGAGGAGTATTTACAAGAAGAAATTTAATACATAACCGTTGCATTCAGGAACCTAAGGTACCCAGAGGTCATGTTAGGAACATCACTACGGAAAGCAATTAAAATCAGACAGAGGAAAGGAAGTGAAGAGAGAACAGATTTACGATACCTTGTGGTTCCTAACTCTGGCCTCTCCCACATGCTTTCCAAAACGTTGAGACAGACAGGACTCATCATAGTAAATGACACAGGAAAGAAAATAGGACATTTGACCACCAACAGAACCAAGACGAACCGTGACAATAGCATCGTTTACAACATTCCCTGCAAAGGATGTGATTGTGTATACTACGGGGAGACATACAGAGGACTTAACAACAGACTCGGGGAACACAAAGTAGACATTTGACACCACATTATTATTATTATTATTATCATTATTATTATTATTATTGTTGTTATTATTATTATTACTATTATTATTATTATTATTATTACTATTATCATCATTATTGTTATTATATTTTTTATATTATCTATATTTTTTATATTGAAGTTTTCGTTATCATCACCATCTTTACTATTGTTATTTTTATATATTTACATACATATACCAAGGCTTCTTCCCCCTTACAAGGGAGGTAGCCAAAAAGGGCTATATTTTTTATTACCATTGTTATCATTATTATTGTTACAATTACTATTAATAATTTCTTTGTTATTAGTGTTGTCATCATATTTAATTGTTAAATTTCATCATTATTACATTAACCACAATGTAATGTTCACACTCGTCACCAACTATGGTAACACGAGGAGGTAGTGAGGTCCACCCCATGTATGTAATGCCCACAGCCCGTTTGTAAACCCATTCCTTTGAAAAAGCATACCTGCGAAACTAGTCAGGAATTAACTCAAGACTGAGACTCCTGTGTTTCCTACTCCGCTTACGTCAACCTGTCAGAATGTCTCAACAATATATATATATACATATGCATATATATATATGTACATTATATATATATATATATATATATATATATACATATATATGTACTATATATATATATATATATATAATATACATATATGTATATATATATGTATATATATATATATATATGTATATATATGCATTTATGTACACATTACGTATATTGTGTATTGTGCATATATGTATATTTTATGTATATGTAATATATATATATATATATATACACATGTGTACACACACACACACACGTAAATTTTCCAAAGAAACGGACGATCACATTTTGTCATTGGTTACTGAGCCTATCTGTGTCAGCAATGTTTGTGTCCGTGGGCACTCCGCTTTTCGGCCACGTCTTCCGAGAGCTGGGGTGTCGCTCCACAGGAGCAAGCAACACTGGTCCACCTCGAAGAAGAGGCAAGACATGGACAGTGACCCCCCTGAGGACACTGAAGGTTCCTGATCGCCAAAGCGATCGTCAAGAAACCCGAAAATGCTTTCGGGAAGGAACCTCAGCCGACACCAGTTGGTCGATGATGATTAACCCTCAAGGGAATGTTCCTCGAGCTCATCTCCCGCACATGAGTGCGATGACGAACTCGACGACGTCCCTCTTGGAGAAGACGCCCTCCGTCAGTCGAGGGGGTCGGCCGACGATTTTATTCAGCTGAGGGGAGCCCCGGCAACAAGTTAGGGAAGATGTGTGTAATCTCGAAGGGCTCGAGATATGATGCATTTTTTTTTTTCCTAAAGCGTTGCTGGGGCTCCTCCTCAGAGGAATAAAATAGTTTGTCAGTCAACAAAGCAAAATCTCCAGAGGGGCGCCCGAAAATCACTGGACAATGTTGTCAAGGACAGACAGCTTGCGTTACCAAACGGGAAGTCTGGACCAAATATTGTAAGGGTCCGTCAAGAAGTCATGGCCCCTTCCCCTCAAAAAAAAAAAAAAAAAAAAAAAAACCGGACGCTACGAATATATCCGATACAGATATTTTTGCCCTGAGGGTTCTCTGACTTGGGCTTTCTTTGTCCATGTATCGCGAGATCTGGAAAAGACCTGCCGGGAAGTGGCATGGTTGCTTCAAAACAAGCAGACAAACAAACGTTGGCGCCTATTATATGAATTTGGTCGAGTGCCGGTGCCACGTTCAAGCTGCGTCTCGACGACCCTGTTTAGACCCATCACCAGCATAATAAAATCACACCTTGACTGCCACAATAATGCCAAGGGAGCTGGAGCAGAGAGACAGTGCCCCAGATGGAAGACAAGAATGGGATTTCCTTACTTCAGTGAATAGCTTCTGCTTAACGACAGGCGATTTTATTCGTCGAAAACAAAGTCCTCGTCTTCAAGAGATTTTTGGGGCCAGTGGAAGCTCCTACCGACGTCGTTTAGACTCCCTGACAAGATAGAAATTATCTTTGCTAAAAAGTGAATAGATAAATAACTAAAAATAACTCGCTGAAAGAATAAGAGAAGTCTGTATCTAAAAGAGACTTCGGCAGACTCAAGGAAGTCGTTCAAAGTTCCAGATCGAAGGAGGGCTCGGAAACGGACCCGAAGATGCTCTCGGGAATGAACCTCTGTCAACAACAGTTTCTTCTTCATGACGACAAAGTGGAAGCTCCTGGACTCCAAATACGGCATTGGAATGCAACGAGAGCGACGCCCGTCTCGGAAATATCGACGTCAGTGAAGGGGATCGGCCTAGGATCTTATTCAGCTTAGGGAAGCCCCGGGAATGAAACAGAAAAAGACTGTGCATTCTTGAAAGGATCCAGGTATGACGTAGTTGTTCTAAGGCACCGTGGCACCGGAATAGAATCCTTTATCAACTGTCAAAAGACAATCCCCATAGAGACCCTCCGAACGAGGCTACTACCACCTTGTTCTAAGTGAAGAAGAAAGTCCTCTATGGAGAATAAGAAGAGGCTGAAGGAACACTAGGGTCAAAGTGTAAAACGCCTAACCCTCGTCCACGGTAGACAGATTCAGACCGTGCGTTCCAGACACGAATGAATGATCAACGCTTTCCAAACGCTCTGCCTCCGAAGCATCCTCAACATCTCTCGACAGGACAAAGACCCCCAACAACGCTGCCCTAGAGCGGGCTGGGATCCTCTGCATGGACATGTTCGTGCGAATGTAAGGCTGCCAAACACCATCGAGGGATCTCCCGCACGGTGGACTGGCTCAAAGAAAGATCACCGCAGGCAGACTCCAACTACGCTACGGAGACGTCTTCAGAAGAGGCATCAGTCCAGGAATGAAGGAAACTGGAATCAAACAGAGCAAAAAGGTCTCTCCAACTTTGAAGAGTCACTTGACCAATAGTCAGAGGCTAAACAGCAAAGAATGAGACCTGCATCTGACCTCGTCCACGCAAGGCGTGGAACAGAACCCTGTTCAAGCTATGAATGACTCAACGCAAAAACAACATCCAAAACACAGCTCCGCCAGGCTCTGTCGGCGTCCGTTGAGGTTCGTCGGAGTCTGCCGAGTTCCATCGTAGTTTGCCGAAGTCCATCGGATTCTCTCGGAGATGTAATGAGTTACAATGTTAACCCGCACAGTGCCAGAAGGTTTTACCCAAAATAACACCCCAGTGCCAGCGATTTTTCGATTTTTTTTTTTTTACATAAATCACTTCATTTCAGTCTAAGAAACATTTTAAGACTTACCTATGAGCCGTTGTGGAGATATAGAGGCTCTTGTATTTGAGGCGGTGCAATGTTTTGTCGCTCCTGGATGGCGTGCGGCAAGTGTGCGGTTCTTTGTAAACCACAGTGTGAGTGTCACTTCAGTTCTGTGTGGTTTTGTGTCAAGTATGGAGTACGTTCAGTATAATTATATACTTCAACAAGTTTCAGTACACACGGCCAAAACACAGTGGTTGGCAAAGTTTTTACAGAAGCGCGCTGTAACACTACTTTTTCACTAGCCGCGGCGAGGGCACAACACTCTCCTCACCACTCGATGTTTCACCCTCCTGTCCCTGAACATAGTCTTTATCACTGTCATCAGTCACACTAGCATCAGAGTCAGTAAAATCATAATCTGAGAGAGCCCTGAGCCTTTCCTCAAACTCAGGAGTACGCATCACCCCACGCGGGGGGGGGGGGACTTGGGAGGTGTCTAGCCTGAGGGCATGTATGTGAAGAGTTGGCAGATCTGTCTCTGTTTATAGTTTGTTTCCAAATTGATTAGTTTTCGAGTTATGAATTTTTGAAGTTGCCGACGCATATATGCGTCGCTGGCACTACGGGATACACTACTTGCCGACGCATATATGCGTCGCTGGCACTGTGCGGGTTAAGCACACGGACGGAAGACGGAAGATTAATATTTTGTATTCCCACCACCCGCTGCCAAAACACTGTTCGCAAGTTAAGACACGGCCTTCCTCACTTCGCAGGTGTTCCCATGCTTGCAAGGCATTGTCGACAACTGCGATGCGGTTGCGAGTGTGGTCTTGCCGCATGTATTTCGTCATGGCCGCCCATAGGTTCTCAATTGGGTTGAGGTCCGGAGATCTGGGTGGATGTGGCAACAGTGTTATGTCGGGGTGTCTGCGAAACCAATCACTGAACAACTCGGCTGGTATGGATAGGGCTGTTGTCCTGAATAAGGTAGAAGGGCATTCCATCAGGAAATACCATAGCCCTAACTGTCGGCAGGAAAACCTCTTCAAGGATGCCCACATATTCCCTGCCAGTAAATCTGCCAGGACCGACATCCGTCAACTCCCCGACACCGCTGGCATGCATCCACCCAAACAACCCTGCGGTGATTCGGCCGCTCCTCCTGCTCGAGATTACATTCTCCGACTCAAATCTGTAAAATAATAACACTGCATTAGATACAAAGTCACACATAAGGAAAATTAGTATAGCATTTATTTATTTGGAAGCAACCACTTTCCTTCCAAATATAAAGCTAAGGGAAATTGAAAATAGGAGATGAGGGGGTTGTGTAGTTACCGTACCTGGTGTTTTTTGGACGCCACACATATCTTGCAGTGTTTGTCCCTTCTGAAGAAAACGTTTTCTCGTCGCAGAAGATAACGTTATCCCAGAAGGCGAATGGCTTGTCTGCATATTGCAAGGCATATTCCATTCGTTTCTCCATGTTAATTGGCGTCAACTCGGGCTTCTTTGCAGGTGTGCGAGCATGTAAGCCCCTTTCTCGGTGCCTCGCACGGATTGTTTCCAAAGAGCACGACAGCCTTAGATTACCATGGATGTCATGTGCCTTGCAAAACGGGTCATCATTAGTCATACTTGCAATTGCCTGGTTAAAAAAAAGAAAGGACAAAATAACATATCGCTTTTCCTACCACTTCTTACTACACGTGGCAACATCGAGCTCCTATACATTTGGCAACAAGTTTAGAGTTGCCACTTTGTGCTGGGAGGCAAATAATTTGAACTACTTGCGATCTCCAGATATATTCAAGATTACACATGTTTATGTATAGTAAATCCTTATCAACAAAGGAACAGCCTGACCACACTATGCTTACCTGGTCTTCTTCCTCAGTTGTGCATCTGGGACGCCCAGCCCGAGGACGGTTGTCTGTGGCACCTGTAAGGTGATACCTCTGTATCCACCTCGCTACCGTGGGCAGGGAAACTCCCAATTTTTGAGAAATCTTCACATTTGGTAAACCTTCAATATGAAGGGATACTATGCTACCTCGCGTTCCCTTTGAAGTCTCCATCGGAAATAAGATTATCATGTCATAGTGAATCCATATGAACTCCGGAACTATTATTCGATTCATATTCATTCAGAAGGAATTCGAACAATTCGTACCCCAGAAATACCAACCCTTCGGTATCATAAGGTTATGTTCATTAGCGAATGTTTCGACACCCCTACTAACGATAGTTTTCTGTGTAGCTGTACTATGTATGTACGTATGTACTATGTATGTATGTATCAGTTTGTGTTAGTACGTATGTACTGTATTATGTACCTATGTATTATGTATGTACGAATGTACTGTGTATGTACCAGCGAACAAAATGCACGGGAGCGACGAGCGATTTCGCTCGGGGAAGTTCCAATGTCGCTCTCGCAAATCCAGTAGCGGGAGCAATCCCCCCCCCCCAAAAAAAAAAATCGCTCCCACGGCAAGATTCAACGTTTTTCATGCATTATCCATCATTTGGCAATCCCTGATATATATATATATATATATATATATATATATATATATATATATATATATATATATATATATATATATATCTTTTTCACTATCTTTCTCCCTCCTCTCTCTCTCTCTCTCTCTCTCTCTCTATATATATATATATATACATATATATATTTTTCACTATCTTTCTCCCTCCTCTCTCTCTCTCTCTCTCTCTCTCTCTCTCTCTCTCTCTCTCTCTCCTCTCTCTCTCTCTCTCTCTCTCTCTCTCTCTCTCTCTCTCTCACTCTGTTGTCTTTTATATTTCATTATTTTGTCTTCTCCGATTACTTTCTTTTATTTGCGATGTCTTAGTCAATTTGCTTCCATAACATCGTTATCCTCCATTTTTTCTCTCTATTCTTCGCTCTCATCTACCCTCCATTCTTCCTCTCCACCTCCATCCTCCACTCATTCCCTCACCCCCGCCTTCAATACCCCTCCACAATATCCCTCTCTCTTTTTTCTTCTCTTCTTTTTCATCGTCCTCTCTTCTCTTTTCCTCTTCTCTCTTTCAAGTACATCTTCTGTATATGACTGAGTTATGTTGAGGAGAGATTAAACGCCATTGTGGCTTCAAAATTAAGTAAAAATATGTATAAAAGAAAAAATCTAATTATTCCTTAAAGTCCTTGTGGTGAATATTTGCAAATATTTGTAGTTTCACTCAAATTTCCCCCTCGTAAAATAATAATGATGAAATAAATAAATAAATAAATAAATAAATAAATAAGTAAATGAATAAATAAATAAATGAATAAATGAATAAATGAATAAATCCAGAGTGGAAATATAAATCATCACCACTCACATAGGTGATGTATATGTATACATATGTATATAAATATGTATGTGTTTACGTACTGTATGTATGTATGTATATATGTCTGCATATGTGTATGTATGTATGTATGCATGGATATATGTATGTACATATGTGTCTGTGTGTGTGTATGTATGTATGCATGTATGTATATGTACGTACGTATGTATGTATGTATGTATGTATGTATGTATGTATGTATGTACATATGTATGTAGGTATGTGCTATTATATGTATGTATGTATGTGTGTATGTATGTATATATGTATGTATGTATGTATGTATGTATGTATGTATGAGCTATTATATGTATGTATGTATGTATTTGTGTATATATGTATGTATGTATATTTGTATGTATATATGTATGTATGTATGTATGTATGTATGTATGTAATGTACGTATGTATGTATGTATGTATGTATGTATGTATGTATGTATGTATGTATGTATGTATGTATGTATGTATGTATGTATGTATGTATGTATGTATGTATGTATGTATATATGTTTGTATGTACTATTATATGTATGTATGCATGTATGTATGTATCTATCTATCTATCTTCTTCGGTCCCTCTAGCTTCTGCCGCCTGTCGATTTTATTCAGCTGAGGGAAACTGGTTCCGCGTCGAAAGGGCTAAAACTTCATGCCAGTTGTCTGAAGGAGCTGCGTCTGAATTAAGCCCTTTTTCAGAATTTGTGCTCTTCCAGTGCACATGGCGATTTCCTAGCCCCTCAGGGCATGATGGAAATGGGCTATAAAAAAGGTCAGGCTAAGCATATGGCAGTTTCCTAGCTTCTGGGCATAATGAAAATGGACTGAAAAAATAGTCAGTCTCAAAGTGCAAAATGCTTTCCAAGCCTTTCTGGGCTCGTAGAAATTGGGCTGTAAGTACGTCAGGCTAAGGACATGGCCATATTCTAGCCTCTGGGCAAGTTTAAAATGGGCTGGAAAAGGTCAAAATCAGAGATAAAAGTCCGTATTACGACGGCGTTTTCTGCCCTTTCGACGTCTCTGTGACCTGAAGAATGAGCTGAAGGGAGGTCACTTTCAGAGATAAAGGTCCTTTTATGGACTTTTCTGCCCTTTGTAGGTCTCTCTGACCTGAAGACTTAAAAGAATGTGACGTCATATTGTTGTTCCTACTCTAGGTCGACTGTAGGTTTGGTAATTGTATGAGGTTGTTGATGGTTGGCAGATTGATAAATATTTCTTTTTTTTTCTGCTATTGTTTCTGGAACTATTGTCGTTTTGTAGCCTGTCATTGTTGGTAGATAGTTGGTTCTTGTACTATTGTTATGAGGATTAAATATTTCAATTTCAAAGAATATCTGATTGATATTTTTTTAACATGTGTTTGGTGTACTATTGTCTGGATGGTGTGGCTGGGTTATAGTTTAAACACCTTTGTCCTCACAGGAAACGGACAACCGGGTCAATCATTCCTCATTGGGATCAATTCAGTCCGGTTCTCCCACAGAACCGGAGGCGTTTCTTCAAAGCTTTTATTTTGTCGGGCATTATAGGCTTTGGTATTAGATTTCCAAATTTCAATTTTTCAATCTTCTTAATTGATTTTACGGCGTTCTTATATTTCTCCATTAAAACTCCATGGGCTTTTTTCAAAATCTGCCGTACTTTTATCAGTAGGCTTTCTTGGTTTGGAGCCTCCATACAGTCCTAGACGACTTCAAAGATTAACTCTTCTAGCATCTTTTGAGACGCTGAATCTCCTGTATATATAATCTTATTTTCTAATTGATTTAGTTCGACTCTTTTAGATTGAGTGAGGCATAATGCCTCTTGGTAAAGGATCTTTTTGACTTCTTCAAGCTCCTGTTTTGGAGCGTTGAAACATTCTTCGATGACCTCAAATATTAATCTTTCTAGCATCTTTTGAGACGCTGAATATCCTTCGTTATATTTGATCTTATTTTCTAGTCTATCTAGTTGGGCTTTTGTAGACTAAATGAGGCATAGTGCCTCTTGGTACAGGACCTTGCTTACCTCTTCTTCAAGTTCTTGTCTTCTAGATGGGTTAAAACAGCTCCAGAAGGTCTTGAGCACTGACATGATGGGCAATGTTACGGTAACGCAGTCCACTCGCATGTTACCGACAATCAGTCAGACGAGCCTCGGGCTTGACGTCATGTCGATTGGAGCGAGTCGTCGGTCATAGAAAGTCGAAAAAAAAAAAATCAAAAACGAAAAAAAGAAATAAAATGGAATGTCCTCTCTCGCTCCCTCACCACGATGGAATTTATAATTGAGTTCGTAATAAACATTTCTTTTCAACCTTTCTCTTTTTAGAAAGTAAGAAAATATAAATTTTACTTCAGGACAGACCTGTAGGGACTAGACAAGATGGCCTCTGACTAGGATAGCCCATCTGAATGGAACTACACTGTACAGGTTTTGTATGTATGTACACATGTACGTATGTGTGTACGTATATACTTTGTATTTGCGTATGTACTATGTATGTACGTATGTACTATGTATGTATGTATCAGTTTGTGTTAATACGTATGTACTGTATTATGTACCTATGTATTATGTATGTACGAATGTACTGTGTATGTACCAGCGGAAAAAATACACGGGAGCGACGAGCGATTTCGCTCGGGAAAGTTCCAATGTCGCTCTCGCAAATCCAATAGCGGGAGCGATCCCCCACAAAAAAATAAATCGCTCCCGCGGCCAGATTCAACGTTTTTCATGCATTATGCATCATTTGGCAATCCCTGAATCCCATCACCATTGATGAAAGGATCAGAGCAAACACAACTTACCCGTGATCAAGCATTGCATTAATTATCAATCGATATCATAAACGCAACGCATCAATCAACTTTAATTTGTTGATGTACGTACATATGTGTACGCGGTATAGCTGCTAGAGTTCAATGGCTTACCTAGCCTAGCTTCGTATCAGCTGCATGCGCGTATATACTAGTACATGTTGACTAGACTCTACACGACTATCGTGCTACATAATGTCGCTAGTTGCGAATTGCATGCCCTGTATGCAGGAAAGTTCATTGGTTGCATGCAGCTAGCTGCCAAATCAACGCGCTGACTACATGTACAAAGCACCATACCCAATACCACATCACCGCATGCATACGTACGCTGTACATATACAAACTCGCTCGAGGCCTAGGAGGGAAACTGGGAAATCCCATTTATAACCTTGTTCGTGTATTTATGAGAAAACAAAATAGAATCAAATGTTTGGTTAGTAATTGAAAGTAAATAAATCTAAGTATAAATATGAACATTTGATAATTATATATTTAGTTCATATATATGGATCTTTGGAGGGAGAATAAAGAATACAAAAATAAAAAATGATTCGTTAGCTAGCTTAGGTACGTCACGTCCATGCCAAACTTTCGATGATTGTACACCATGGAGCGATTTCTAGTGAAGCGAGTGAAGATGAGTGAAGATGGTTTGCCCTCAGATTCAGTATTTTCATAATCGAGGGAGAGTGTTTTGACGGCAGGAACCGCGTCTGGACCAGCAAAACCTAATGCAGACTCTACGGGCAAGGGCCAAAGAAAACGAAAACCAGTAAAGAATGAATCTACTATACGCTCGTGGAACCTAGATTGGCTTGAAGTGGATCGGGGCAGTGATGGTACTCTAACGGTGTATTGCAAGGTTTGTCGTACATTTCCACCCCCAACCACTGCCAGTGGAAACAGAGGCGCTGTGTCTGCCGATCAGTTTCAACTGGGAAGCCAACATGTTAAGAAATCGAACCTGCAAAAACATGGCTCTGGAAGTATAAAAAATGGCTCTGGTAATTAAATAAAAATGGCTCTGGTGAAATAAGAAAAAAAAAATGGCTCTGGGAAAAAAAAAAGTATTTTTTTTTCCTGACCCCCACCCAGTAAGGTATCTCATCTTCACTTAAAACAACCCGTTTCTTCAGCCCTCACTACTACGTGGTTTCTAAGTCTTAAGTTTTGTGAGTTCAATCTTTGGCCATGGAACCCGTCCTGTTGCGGTCTTGATTCGCAACTCCTTGTTGTTGGTTCTGCTGTCGGGCCCAATTCCTCCTCCTCGACCTTTCCGCCGATGGGTTTTGACGATTGTGGTTCTCGGTCCCTCTAGCTTCTGCCGCCTGTCGATTTTATTCAGCTGAGGGAAACTGGTTCCGCGTCGAAAGGGCTAAAACTACATGCGAGTTGTCTGAAGGGGCTGCGTCTGAATTAAGCCCTTTTTCAGAATTTGTGCTCTTTGAGTGCACATGGCGATTTCCTAGCCCCTCAGGGCATGATGGAAATGGGCTATGAGAAGGTCAGGCTAAGCATATGCCAGTTTCCTAGCTTCTGAGCATAATGAAAATGGACTGAAAAAATAGTCAGTCTCAAAGTGCAAAATGCTTTCCAAGCCTCTCTGGGCTCGTAGAAATTGGGCTGTAAGTACGTCAGGCTAAGCACATGGCCGTTTTCTAGCCTCTGGGCAAGTTTAAAATGGGCTGGAAAAAGTCAAAATCAGAGATCAAAGTCCGTATTACGACGACGTTTTCTGCCCTTTCGACGTCTGTGTGACCTGAACAATGAGCTGAAGGGAGGTCACTTTCAGAGATAAAGGTCCATTTATGGACTTTTCTGCCCTTTGTAGGTCTCTCTGACCTGAAGACTTAAAAGAATGTGACGTCGTATTGCTGTTCCATCTCAAGGTCGACTGTAAGTTTGGTAATTGTATGAGATTGTTGATGGTTGGCAGATTGATAAATATTTCTTTTTTTTTCTGCTATTGTTTCTGGAACTATTGTCGTTTTGTAGTCTGTCATTGTTGGTAGATGGTTGGTTCTTGTACCTTTGTTATGAGGATTAAATATTTCAATTTCAAAGTGAATATCTGATTGATATTTTTTTTTAACATGTGTTTGGTGTACTATTGTCTGGATGGTGTGGCTGGGTTATAGTAACACCTTTGTCCTCACAGGAAACGGAAAACCGAGTCAATCATTCTTCCCTGGGATCAATTCAGTCCGGTTCTCCTACAGAACCGGACGCGTTTCTTCAAATCTTTTAATTTTTCGGGCATTATAGGCTTTGGTATTAGATTTTCAAGTTTCACTTTTTCAATCTTCTTAATTGATTTTACGGCGTTCTTATATTTCTCCATTAAAACTCTATGAGATTTTTTCGAAATATGCCGTACTTTTATCAGTAGGCTTTCTTGGTTTGGAGCCTCCATACAGTCCTAGACGACTTCAAAGACGCTGAATCTCCTTCTGTATATTTTATTTTGTTTTCTAATTGATTTAGTTTGACTTTTCTAGATTGAGTGAGGCATAATGCCTCTTGGTAAAGGATCTTTCTAACTTCTTCAAGCTCCTGTTTTGGAGCGTTGAAACATTCTTCGATGACTTCAAATATTAATATTTCTAGCATCTTTTGAGACGCTGAATATCCTTCGGTATATTTAATCTTATTTTCTAATTTATCTAGTTGGGCTTTTGTAGACTGATTGAGGCATAGTGCCTCTTGGTACAGGACCTTGCTAACTTCTTCTTCAAGTTCCTGTCTTCTTGATGGGGTAAAACAGCTCAAGAAGGTCTTGAGCACTGACATGATGGGCAATGTTATGGTAACGCAGTCCACTCGCATGTTACCGACAATCAGTCAGACGAGCCTCGGGCTTGACGTCATGTCGATTGGAGCGAGTCGTCGGTCATAGAAAGTCGAAAAAAAAAAATAATAATAAAAAATAAAAAAAAATAAAATAAAATGGAATGTCCTCTCTCGCTCCCTCACCGCGATGGAATTTATAATTGAGTTTGTAATAAACATTTCCTTTCATTCTTTCTCTTTTTAGAAAGTAAGAAAATATAAATTTTACTTCAGGACAGACCTGTAGGGACTAGACAAGATGGCCTCTGACTAGGATAGCTCAACTGAATGGAGCTGCACTGTATAGGTTTTGTATGTATGTAGACATGTACGTATGTGTGTACGTATATACTTTGTATTTGCGTATGTACTATGTATGTACGTATGTACTATGTATTTATGTATCAGTTTGTATTATGTACCTATGTATTATGTATGGACGAATGTACTGTGTATGTAACAGCGAAAAAAAAATACACGGGAGTGACGAGCGATTTCGCTCGGGAAAGTTCCAATGTCGCTCTCGCAAATCCAATAGCGGGAGCGATCCCCCCCCCCCAAAAAAAATCGCTCCCGCAGCAAGATTCAACGTTTTTCATGCATTATCCATCATTTGGGAATCCCTGAATCCCATCACCATTGATGAAAGGATCAGAGCAAACACAACTTAACCGTGATCAATCATTGCATTATCAATCGATACCATAAACGCAACGCATCAATCAACTTTAATTTGTTGATGTACGTACATATGTGTACGCGGTATAGCTGCTAGAGTTCAATGGCTTACCTAGCCTAGCTTCGTAACAGCTGCATGCGCGCGTATACTAGCCCATTCAACTCCGATGACAAGATCCTTGTCAGTTGGTCAAAGAAAACAAAAAATCATAAAACGCCAAAATGCTTGATCAAACACCAGAAAAATATGACGTCAGTCCTCGTGCGGTCAACCGAATGACGTCATATTTTTCTGGTGTTTGATATAACATTTTGACGTTTTATGATTTTTTGTTTTATTTGACCAAATGACAAAAATCTTGTCATCGGAGTTGAATGGGCTAGTACATGTTGACTAGACTCTACACGACTATCGTGCTACATAATGTCGCTAGTTGCGAATTGCATGGTACCTGTATGCAGGGAAGTTCATTGGTTGCATGCAGCTAGCTCCCCAATCAACGCGCTGACTACATGTACAATGCACCATACCCAATACCACATCACCGCATGCATACGTACACTGTACATATGCAAACTCGCTCCTACATGAGTAATGGGGTTAGCCTTCCAATAGTTTGAAGGAAATCGAACCTGCAAAAACATGGCTCTGGAAGTATCTAATTGGTTTAAGTGATCATTTGCCATTCCGCACAGTTTTGTACCATCAGCAAATTTGGAAACAGTAGATCTTAGTCTATGGTCTATATCATTTATATATACTATGAATAGAAGTGGCCCAAGAACGGAACCCTGAGGAACTCCACTTGTAACATTTTCCCATCTAGAAGTTTTTCCATTTAAAACAACTCTTTGTTTTCGACCATTCAACCAATTACTAGTCCAACTTAATAGGCTACCACTTATTCCGTGTAAAGCTATTTAGTAAGTAGTCTTTCGTGTGGGACGGTATCAAAAGCTTTTGCAAAGTCTAGATATATTAAATCTATATTGTTTCTTTTGTCATAATTCGATATAACTGTGTTGTAGAATTCGAGTAAGTTAGTCACGGAAGAACGTTTCCGTCTGAAACCATGCTGGCTATCATTTATCAAACGGTTACTTTTTAAATGATGTTCGATAGCATCTCTGATGATAGTTTCCATTATTTTTCCTACGATTGAAGTCCAACTTATAGGCCTATAGTTATTTGGTTTCTTTTTGTCACCTTTTTTGAATATGGGAGTAACGTTAGCTAGCTTCCATTCTCTTGGGACATCTCCGAATATGATGGATTTCTTGAAAATAATTTCTAATGGAACAACAATCTCATTTTTAATTTCCTTTAAGATTCTTGGATGCCAACCGTCAGGCCCTGGTGTTTTATTAACTTTGAGTTTATCTATACACCATTTGATTTTTTCTTTTGTTATATTTACCGTAGTGAGTAAGTTTACCCTAGACTTTTCACAGGTTTCAGTTTGGAGTTCACTTTGAGGTGTTTCGTCTATGAATACCGAGCTAAAATAATTGTTTAAAATATTACACATTCCTTCATTTGAATATTGAAGTTGACCGTCAGCAGATAATAGTGGACCAATGTGATTCCTAACAACCTTTTTATCTCTAATGTAACTATAGAATTCTTTGGGATTCTCTTTGGATTTATCAGCGATTTTCATTTCCTATTGTCGTTTTCTTTTTCTTATTGTCTTTTTTAAATCTCTCTGTATTGATACATAACTTTCATAGTCATTAGATGCATCCGAGCACTTATATTTCTTATAAGCCTGTCTCTTTTTAGCAATACTTTTTTCAGTTTCTTTGTCGAGCCACTTTGGGCGAGACTGATTTGGGGGACGTCTGTCTTTAAAAGGAATGTAAGTTTGAATCATCTTAGTGAGCGTATTTTGAAATATTTCCCACATCTGATCTACAGGTCTTTCGTTTAATTTTGCCTCCCAAAATGTATATAACTTATAATCTATCTAAACATTACAAAGGATTACAAAATCGGAGCATGCCGACAGGAGACCTTTTGATCCATATCTAGGTTGGATGCAAAAAAAAAACAAAACAAAAAACAAAAAATCATTAAATAACAAATAAAATACAT
>NW_027467717.1:1892500-1900000 GCF_046742065.1 Oratosquilla oratoria | reverse complement strand
TCACGTGTTGGACTCGTGATCGACAGCTATTTCCCTCCTGGAAGAGAGCTCAGAGCTCGTAGGTCCGATCTATGGGTACTGCTATGACCTGACACACACACACACTCCCAACTCCCCGCCCACGAGAGTCAGAGTAACGACCCGGAACGCAGCTGTACCGAAATAATTTCGGCCCTGGGCAGGATTCGAACCAAGCACTACGCGCACCACCATGCTAGTAGTTCATCGTTCTACCAACTGCGCCACCGATGTATGTATGTATGTATGTATGTATGTATGTATGTTTGTATGTACTATTATATGTATGTATGTATGTATGTATGTATGTATGTATGTGTGTATGTATGTATGTATGTATGTATGTATCTTCTTCAGTAAGCTTACTGAAGAAGACCGAGTATGTATGTATGTATGTATGTATGTATGTATGTATGTATGTATGTATGTATGTATGTATGTATGTATGTATGTATGTATGTATGTATGTATGTATTCCCCCACCCAGTAAGGTATCTCATTTTCACTTAAAACAACCCGTTCCTTCAGCGCTCACTACTACGCGGTTTCTAAGTCTTAAGTTTTGTGAGTTCAATCTTTGGCCATGGAACCCGTCCTGTTGCGGTCTTGATTCGCAACTCCTTGTTGTTGGTTCTGCTGTCGGGGCCAATTCCTCCTCCTCGACCTTTCCGCCGATGGGTTTTGACGATTGTGGTTCTCGGTCCCTCTAGCTTCTGCTGCCTGTCGATTTTATTCAGCTGAGGGAAACTGGTTCCGCGTCGAAAGGGCTAAAACTACATGCGAGTTGTCTGAAGGTGCTGCGTCTGAATGAAGCCCTTTTTCAGAATTTGTGCTCTTTGAGTGCACATGGCGATTTCCTAGCCCCTCAGGGCATGATGGAAATGGGCTATGAGAAGGTCAGGCTAAGCATATGGCAGTTTCCTAGCTTCTGGGCATAATGAAAATGGACTGAAAAAATAGTCAGTCTCAAAGTGCAAAATGCTTTCCAAGCCTCTCTGGGCTCGTAGAAATTGGGCTGTAAGTACGTCAGGCTAAGCACATGGCCGTTTTCTAGCCTCTGGGCAAGTTTTAAATGGGCTGGAAAAGGTCAAAATCAGAGATAAAAGTCCGTATTACGACGGCGTTTTCTGCCCTTTCGACGTCTCTGTGACCTGAAGAATGAGCTGAAGGGAGGTCACTTTCAGAGATAAAGGTCCTTTTATGGACTTTCCTGCCCTTTGTAGGTCTCTGACCTGAAGACTTAAAAGAATGTGACGTCGTATTGTTCCTGCTCAAGGTCGACTGTAGGTTTGGTAATTGTATGAGGTTGTTGATGATTGGCAGATTGATAAATATTTCTTCTTTTTTTCTGCTATTGTTTCTGGAACTATTGTCGTTTTGTAGTCTGGCATTGTTGGTAGATAGTTGGTTCTTGAACTATTGTTATGAGGATTAAATATTTCAATTTCAAAGTGAATATCTGATTGATATTTTTTAACATGTGTTTGGTGTACTATTGTCTGCATGGTGTGGCTGTTTGAACACCTTTGTCCTCACAGGAAACGAACAACCGGGTCAATCATTCCTCACTGGGATCAATTCAGTCCGGTTCTCCCACAGAACCGGAGGCGTTTCTTCAAAGCTTTTATTTTGTCGGGCATTATAGGCTTTGGTATTAGATTTCCAAATTTCAATTTTTCAATCTTCTTAATTGATTTTACGGCGTTCTTATATTTCTCCATTAAAACTCCATGGGCTTTTTTCAAAATCTGCCGTACTTTTATCAGTAGGCTTTCTTGGTTTGGTGCCTCCATACAGTCCTAGACGACTTCAAAGATTAACTCTTCTAGCATCTTTTGAGACGCTGAATCTCCTGTATATATAATCTTATTTTCTAATTGATTTAGTTCGACTCTTTTAGATTGAGTGAGGCATAATGCCTCTTGGTAAAGGATCTTTTTGACTTCTTCAAGCTCCTGTTTTGGAGCGTTAAATCATTCTTCGATGACCTCAAATATTAATCTCTCTAGCATCTTTTGAGACGCTGAATATCCTTCGTTATATTTGATCTTATTTTCTAGTCTATCTAGTTGGGCTTTTGTAGACTAAATGAGGCATAGTGCCTCTTGGTACAGGACCTGGCTTAGCTCTTCTTCAAGTTCTTGTCTTCTAGATGGGTTAAAACAGCTCCAGAAGGTCTTGAGCACTGACATGATGGGCAATGTTACGGTAACGCAGTCCACTCGCATGTTACCGACAATCAGTCAGACGAGCCTCGGGTTTGACGTCATGTCGATTGGAGCGAGTCGTCGGTCATAGAAAGTCGAAAAAAAAATCAAAAACGAAAAAAAGAAATAAAATGGAATGTCCTCTCTATCTCCCTCACCACGATGGAATTTATAATTGAGTTCGTAATAAACATTTCTTTTCAACCTTTCTCTTTTTAGAAAGTAAGAAAATATAAATTTTACTTCAGGACAGACCTGTAGGGACTAGACAAGATGGCCTCTGACTAGGATAGCCCATCTGAATGGAACTACACTGTACAGGTTTTGTATGTATGTACACATGTACGTATGTGTGTACGTATATACTTTGTATTTGCGTATGTACTATGTATGTACGTATGTACTATGTATGTATGTATGTATCAGTTTGTGTTAATACGTATGTACTGTATTATGTACCTATGTATTATGTATGTACGAATGTACTGTGTATGTACCAGCGGAAAAAATACAAGGGAGCGACGAGCGATTTCGCTCGGGAAAGTTCCAATGTCGCTCTCGCAAATCCAATAGCGGGAGCGATCCCCCACAAAAAAAAAAAAAAAAAAAATCGCTCCCGCGGCCAGATTCAACGTTTTTCATGCATTATGCATCATTTGGCAATCCCTGAATCCCATCACCATTGATGAAAGGATCAGAGCAAACACAACTTACCCGTGATCAAGCATTGCATTATCAATCGATATCATAAACGCAACGTATCAATCAACTTTAATTTGTTGATGTACGTACATATGTGTACGCGGTATAGCTGCTAGAGTTCAATGGCTTACCTAGCCTAGCTTCGTATCAGCTGCATGCGCGTATATACTAGTACATGTTGACTAGACTCTACACGACTATCGTGCTACATAATGTCGCTAGCTGCGAATTGCATGCCCTGTATGCAGGAAAGTTCATTGGTTGCATGCAGCTAGCTGCCAAATCAACGCGCTGACTACATGTACAAAGCACCATACCCAATACCACATCACCGCATGCATATGTACGCTGTACATATACAAACTCGCTCGAGGCCTAGGAGGGAAACTGGGAAATCCCATTTATAACCTTGTTCGTGTATTTATGAGAAAACAAAATAGAATCAAATGTTTGGTTAGTAATTGAAAGTAAATAAATCTAAGTATAAATATGAATATTTGATAATTATATATTTAGTTCATAAATATGGATCTTTGGAGGGAGAATAAAAAATACAAAAATAAAAAATGATTCGTTAGCTAGCTTAGGTACGTCACGTCCATGCCAAACTTTCGATGATTGTACACCATGGAGCGATTTCTAGTGAAGCGAGTGAAGATGAGTGAAGATGGCAGTTTCCTAGCTTCTGGGTATAATGAAAATGGACTGAAAAAATAGTCAGTCTCAAAGTGCAAAATGCTTTCCAAGCCTTTCTGGGCTCGTAGAAATTGGGCTGTAAGTACGTCAGGCTAAGCACATGACCGTTTTCTAGCCTCTGGGCAAGTTTTAAATGGGCTGGAAAAGGTCAAAATCAGAGATAAAAGTCCGTATTACGACGGCGTTTTCTGCCCTTTCGAGGTCTCTGTGACCTGAAGAATGAGCTGAAGGGAGGTCACTTTCAGAGATAAAGGCCCTTTTATGGACTTCTCTGCCCATAAAAGGGCTGAAGACTTAAAAGAATGTGACGTCGTATTGTTCCTGCTCAAGGTCGACTGTAGGTTTGGTAATTGTATGAGGTTGTTGATGGTTGGCAGATTGTTGGTAGATGGTTGGTTCTTGTACTATTGTTATGAGGATTAAATATTTCAATTTCAAAGTAAATATCTGATTGATATCTTTTTAACATGTGTTTGGTGTACTATTGTCTGGATGGTGTGGCTGTTTAAACACCTTTATCCTCACAGGAAACGGACAACATTTGTCCTCACAGGAAACGGACAACATTCCTCACTGGGATCAATTCAGTCCGGTTCTCCCACAGAACCGGAGGCGTTTCTTCAAAGCTTTTATTTTGTCGGGCATTATAGGCTTTGGTATTAGATTTCCAAATTTCAATTTTTCAATCTTCTTAATTGATTTTACGGCGTTCATATATTTCTCCATTAAAACTCTATGGGCTTTTTTCAAAATCTGCCGTATTTTTGTCAGGGGGCTTTCTTGGTTTGGAGCCTCCATACAGTCCTAGACGACTTCAAAGATTAATTCTTCTAGCATCTTTTGAGACGCTGAATCTCCTTCTGTATATTTAATCTTATTTTCTAATTGATTTAGTTCGACTCTTTTAGATTGAGTGAGGCATAATGCCTCTTGGTAAAGGATCTTTTTGACTTCTTCAAGCTCCTGTTTTGGAGCGTTGAAACATTCTTCGATGACCTCAAATATTAATCTCTCTAGCATCTTTTGAGACGCTGAATATCCTTCGGTCTATTTAATCTTATTTTCTAGTCTATCTAGTTGGGCTTTAGTAGACTAAATGAGGCATAGTGCCTCTTGGTACAGGACCTTGCTAACTTCTTCTTCAAGTTCTTGTCTTCTTGATGGGGTAAAACAGCTCCAGAAGGTCTTGAGCACTGACATGATGGGCAATGTTACGGTAACGCAGTCCACTCGCATGTTACCGACAATCAGTCAGACGAGCCTCGGGTTTGACGTCATGTCGATTGGAGCGAGTCGTCGGTCATAGAAAGTCGAAAAAAAAAAAATCAAAAACGAAAAAAAAAAAATGGAATGTCCTCTCTCGCTCCCTCACCACGATGGAATTTATAATTGAGTTTGTAATAAACATTTCCTTTCAACCTTTCTCTTTTTAGAAAGTAAGAAAATATAAATTTTACTTCAGGACAGACCTGTAGGGACTAGACAAGATGGCCTCTCACTAGGATAGCTCAGCTGAATGGAACTGCACTGTATAGGTTTTGTATGTATGTACACATGTACGTATGTGTGTACGTATATACTTTGTATTTGCGTATGTACTATGTATGTACGTATGTACTATGTATGTATGTATGTATCAGTTTGTGTTAATACGTATGTACTGTATTATGTACCTATGTATTATGTATGTACGAATGTACTGTGTATGTACCAGCGAAAAAAATACACGGGAGCGAAGAGCGATTTCGCTCGGGAAAGTTCCAATGTCGCTCTCGCAAATCCAATAGCGGGAGCGATCCCCCCCCCAAAAAAAAAAATCGCTCCCGCTGCAAGATTCAACGTTTTTCATGCATTATCCATCATTTGGCAATCCCTGAATCCCATCACCATTGATGAAAGGATCAGAGCAAACACAACTTACCCGTGATCAATCATTGCATTATCAATCGATATCATAAACGCAACGCATCAATCAACTTTAATTTGTTGATGTACGTACATATGTGTACGCGGTATAGCTGCTAGAGTTCAATGGCTTACCTAGCCTAGCTTCGTATCAGCTGCATGCGCGCGTATACTAGCCCATTCAACTCCGATGACAAAATTCTTGTCATTTGGCCAAAGAAAACAAAAAATCATACATACATACATACATATACCAAGGCTTTTTCCCCCTTCCAAGGGAGGTAGCCAAAAAGGGAAAGGCATAAAAACACTCCCACCCATTTCATCCCTACATACACTCCACACCCCTCCAACCCTCCCTCTCATCTGAGCACCTCCTGGATGACGGGTCTTCCCTGCACCCTGCCCACCGCCCTGGGTCAGAAGCAGTGTCGCAAGACACAGCACATCCACAGCAAGGCCGCTTCATTTAATCGGCGTCCCCCCTCTCCGTCCCCCCTTGCATATAAGGAGAGGACGGGGAGAAATCCCTTCGGGCTGCGTCAAAATTTACTCACACACACTACCCCACCCCCCACCCATTCTCCTCATGCAATCACAACATCATCCATATACAACCATTTTCCACTCACCTCTGTCTTCCGTCCTCTCCCTTCCTTCCTCAACAGACATTACCCTCTTCCCCAAAGCCCCCTTCACCCCATCCATCCACCTCATCCTAGGACGCCCCCTCATGTTCACTCCCTCCACATCTGCCTTCCATACCTCTTTTACTAGTCTTTCTTCACTCATTCTTTCCATGTGTCCAAACCATCCTAATAATCTTTCATCAACCCTATCTCCCAAATCCTTTTTCACCCCTGTTCTCCTCCTCACCTCCTCATTTCTCACTCTATCCAGCCTAGTAACCCCCACCATACTTCTCAGACACCTCATCTCAAACACATTCAAACTCCTTCTCTCTTCTTCTCATATGTTCCACGTTTCTGCCCCAAAATGTTTGATCAAACACCAGAAAAATATGACGTCAGTCCTCGTGCGGTCAACCGACTGACGTCATATTTTTCTGGTGTTTGATCAAACATTTTGACGTTTTATGATTTTTTGTTTTATTTGACCAAATGACAAAAATCTTGTCATCGGAGTTGAATGGGCTAGTACATTTTGACTAGACTCTACACGACTATCGTGCTACATAATGTCGCTAGTTGCGAATTGCATGGTACCTGTATGCAGGGAAGTTCATTGGTTGCATGCAGCTAGCTGCCCAATCAACGCGCTGACTACATGTACAATGCACCATACCCAATTCCACATCACCGCATGCATACGTACACTGTACATATGCAAACTCGCTCCTACATGAGTAATGGGGTTAGCCTTCCAATAGTTTGAAGGAAATCGAACCTGCAAAAACATGGCTCTGGAAGTATCTATTTGGTTTAAGTGATCATTTGCCATTCCGCACAGTTTTGTATCATCAGCAAATTTGGAAACAGTAGATCTTAGTCTATGGTCTATATCATTTATATATACTATGAATAGAAGTGGCAAGAACGGAACCCTGAGGAACTCCACTTGTAACATTTTCCCATCTAGAAGTTTTTCCATTTAAAACAACTCTTTGTTTTCGACCATTCAACCAATTACTAGTCCAACTTAATAGGCTACCACTTATTCCGTGTAAAGCTAATTTAGTAAGTAGTCTTTCGTGTGGGACGGTATCAAAAGCTTTTGCAAAGTCTAGATATATTAAATCTATATTGTTTCTTTTGTCATAATTCGATATAACTGTGTTGTAGAACTCGAGTAAGTTAGTCACGCAAGAACGTTTCCATCTGAAACCATGCTGGCTATCATTTATCAAACGGTTACTTTTTAAATGATGTTCGATAGCATCTCTGATGATAGTTTCCATTATTTTTCCTACGATTGAAGTCCAACTTATAGGCCTATAGTTATTTGGTTTCTT
>NW_027467717.1:1875000-1885000 GCF_046742065.1 Oratosquilla oratoria | reverse complement strand
TGTATGTATGTATGTATGTATGTATGTATGTATGTATGTATGTATGTATGTATGTATATATGTCTGTATGTACTATTATATGTATGTATGTATGTATGTATGTATGTATGTATGTGTGTATGTATGTATGTATGTATGTATCTTCTTCAGTAAGCTTACTGAAGAAGACCGAGTATGTATGTATATATGTATGTATGTATGTATGTATGTATGTATGTATGTATGTATGTAGTCCCCCACCCAGTAAGGTATCTCATTTTCACTTAAAACAACCCGTTCCTTCAGCGCTCACTACTAACTGATTTCTAAGTCTTAAGTTTTGTGAGTTCAATCTTTGGCCATGGAACCCGTCCTGTTGCGGTCTTGATTCGCAACTCCTTGTTGTTGGTTCTTCTGTCGGGGCCAATTCCTCCTCCTCGACCTTTCCGCCGATGGGTTTTGACGATTGTGGTTCTCGGTCCCTCTAGCTTCTGCCGCCTGTCGATTTTATTCAGCTGAGGGAAACTGGTTCTGCGTCGAAAGGGCTAAAACTACATGCATGTTGTCTGAAGGGGCTGCGTCTGAATTAAGCCCTTTTTCAGAATTTGTGCTCTTCCAGTGCACATGGCGATTTCCTAGCCCCTAAGGGCATGAAGGAAATGGGATATGAGAAGGTCAGGCTAAGCATATGGCAGTTTCCTAGCTTCTGAGCATAATGAAAAGGAACTGAAAAAATAGTCAGTCTCAAAGTGCAAAATGGTTTCCAAGCCTCTCTGGGCTCGTAGAAATTGGGCTGTAAGTATGTCAGGCTAAGTACATGGCCGTTTTCTAGCCTCTGGGTAAGTTTAAAATGGGCTGGAAAAGGTCAAAATCAGAGATAAAAGTCCGTATTACGATGGCGTTTTCTACCCTTTCGACATCTCTGTGACCTGAAGAATGGGCTGAAGGGAGGTCATTTTCAGAGATAAAGGCCCTTTTATGGAATTTTCTGCCCTTTGTAGGTCTCTCTGACCTGAAGACTTAAAAGAATGTGACGTCGTATTGTTGTTCCTGCTCAAGGTCATCTGTAGGTTTGGTAATTGTATGAGGTTGTTGATGGTTGGCAGATTGATAAATATTTTTTTTTTTTTCTGCTATTGTTTCTGGAACTATTGCCGTTTTGTAGTCTGTCATTGTTGGTAGATGGTTGGTTCTTGTACCTTTGTTATGAGGATTAAATATTTCAATTTCAAAGTGAATATCTGATTGATATTTTTTTAACAAGTGTTTGGTGTACTATTGTCTGGATGGTGTGGCTAGGTTATAGTTTAAACACCTTTGTCCTCACGGGAAACGGACAACCAGGTCAATCATTATTCACTGGGATCAATTCAGTCCGGTTCTCCTACAGAACCGGAGGCGTTTCTTCAAAGCTTTTATTTTTTCGGGCATTATAGGCTTTGGTATTAGATTTTCAAATTTCAAATTTTCAATCTTCTTCATTGATTTTACAGCGTTCTTATATTTCTCCATTAAAACTCCATGGGCTTTTTTCAAAATCTGCCGTACTTTTATCAGTAGGCTTTCTTGGTTTGGAGCCTCCATACAATCCTAGACGACTTCAAAGATTAACTCTTCTAGCATCTTTTGAGACGCTGAATCTCCTTCTGTACATTTAATCTTATTTTCTAATTGATTTAGTTCGACTTTTTTAGATTGAATGAGGCATAATGCCTCTTCGTAAAGGATCTTTTTGACTTCTTCAAGCTCCTGTTTTGGAGCATTGAAACATTCTTCGATGACCTCAAATATCAATCTTTCTAGCATCTTTTGAGACGCTGAATATCCTTCGGTATATTTAATCTTATTTTCTAGTCTATCTAGTTGGGCTTTTGTAGACTAAATGAGGCATAGTGCCTCTTGGTACAGGACCTTGCTAACTTCTTCTTCAAGTTCTTGTCTTCTTGATGGGGTAAAACAGCTCCAGAAGGTCTTGAGCACTGACATGATGGGCAATGTTACGGTAACGCAGTCCACTCGCATGTTACCGACAATCAGTCAGACAAGCCTCGGGCTTGACGTCATGTCGATTGGAGCTAGTCGTCGGTCATAGAAAGTCGAAAAAAAAAATCAAAAATGAAAAAAGAAATAAAATGGAATGTCCTCTCTCGCTCCCTCACCGCGATGGAATTTATAATTGAGTTTGTAATAAATATTTCCTTTCAACCTTTCTCTTTTTAGAAAGTAAGAAAATATAAATTTTACTTCAGGACAGACCTGTAGGGACTACACTATGACCGGAGATAATAGTCCATGATGAATTTTTACCATATCTCAATAACTACTACGTCGATTTAGATGAATAATTACA
Source organism: Oratosquilla oratoria (assembly GCF_046742065.1). Classification (NCBI taxonomy): domain Eukaryota; kingdom Metazoa; phylum Arthropoda; class Malacostraca; order Stomatopoda; family Squillidae; genus Oratosquilla; species Oratosquilla oratoria. The sequence goes on along the minus strand of NW_027467717.1, from coordinate 1,882,671 downwards.
TGGCATTAGATTACACTATCAGTAGCCTTTCATTAAAATTTGAAGTCAATATCTTTGTTAGTTTTTTAATAATCCAATTTTTTTTTTCAGGTGAACAGAGATAATAGTCCTGTTAAAAGGATTTATGTATTTTCGTTAATTATAAGGATAAATATACAAAGTAAAGCAAAATAACAATTTTAAACAACCCATACCATAAGTATACAACATAACAATCAATTACAAGAATGAAATATCAAATATACATCTCATAAATTTATTATTAGTATTTGATATATGATCCATTTTGTCTGATGACCTCAAATATGCGATTGGTAGTTGAATCAGTCAGTTTTGTGATAGTGGCGGATGGTACTGTTCTAGCAGCTTCTTTTATTGCTTCCCACAGTGAATCCTTAGACGTATATTGCTTGCCATTTAAGTAGATCTTCTTTTTTATGATACTCCACAAGTTTTCAATCGGATTTAAATCCGGAGAACAGGCTGGCCACTTCATCAAAGTGTCTCCATTAAATCCTATGGAGGAGAGCATTTCCGTTGTTCTCTTGGCAGCATGTGCTGGTGCATTATCATGCATAAAAATGACTTTTGTGAGCTTTGATAATGGGAGTTCATCCAGCCAGTCTGAGAGGACATTTTCAATAAAGTCACAGTATGTTGTTGCAGTAATTTTCACACCTTCTGGCACTTTAAATGGGCCAATCATAGTGTCTCCCATGATACCTGCCCAAAACATTACTCCTCCACCCCATTGTTGACGCCGCAAACGCATGTGAGCTGGGTTATCATTAAATATCCAACCTTTGCTCCATCCATCAGGCCCGTCTAACGTGGCTCGGCACTCATCTGTAAATAATATATTCTTAACATCGGTTTTCATGTGTTTCCTCGCCCATTCTAGCCTAGCTTTTTTATGTTTCGGTGCCAATGGAGGCCTACATGTAGGTTTATTATATTTAGCAAGTTGAGACAATATCTTATTTCGGGTTGTTTTGGAGACATCTTGAATTCCAGCATCTGCAAACAAGGTTTTACTTGTAGTTCCAGGGTTTTTCTTTACGCATCGCTTAAGATGAGAGATGTCACGCGATGTAACAGACTTGAACTTCCCTTTATCACTGCGCACTTTCCTAAATTTGGGATTTTGTAAAAATCTACGAATTGTCTTTATATGTCAACCTAGTTTCTTGGCTACTTCACCAGCTGACTTTCCTTGCGCTATTTCCTTTATAATTTAGTTTCTCTCACACTCTGTAAGATCTTTCCCACGCCCCATTCTTTAATATTCAATAGGAGGACTATTATCTCTGTTCACCTGAAAAACAAACAAATTGGATTATTAAAAAACTAACAAAGATATTGACTTCAAATTTTAATGAAAGGCTACTGATAGTGTAATCTAATGCCATGTAAATTTTCATCTAAATCGACGTAGTAGTTATTGAGATATGGTAAAAATTCATCATGTACTATTATCTCCGGTCGTAGTGTAGACAAGATGGCCTCTGACTAGGATAGCTCAACTGAATGGAACTGCACTGTATAGGTTTTGCATGTATGTACACTTGTACGTATGTGTGTACGTATATACTTTGTATTTGCGTACGTACTATGTATGTGCGTATGTACTATGTATGTATGTATCAGTTTGTGTTAGTACGTATGTACTGTATTATGTACCTATGTATTATGTATGTACGAATGTACTGTGTATGTACCAGCGAAAAAAATACACGGGAGCGACGAGTGATTTCGCTCGGGAAACTTCCAATGTCGCTCTCGCAAATCCAATAGCGGGAGCGATTCCCCACAAAAAAAAGAAAAGAAAAAAAAAATCGCTCCCGCGGCAAGATTCAACGTTTTTCATGCATTATCCATCATTTGGTAATCCCTGAATCCCATCACCATTGATGAAAGGATCAGAGCAAAGACAACTTACCCGTGATCAATCATTGCATTATCAATCGATATCATAAATGCAACGCATCAATCAACTTTAATTTGTTGATGTACGTACATATGTGTACGCGGTATAGCTGCTAGAGTTCAATGGCTTACCTAGCCTAGCTTCGTATCAGCTGCATGCGCGTGTATACTAGTACATGTTGACTAGATTCTACACGACTATCGTGCTACATAATGTCGCTAGTTGCGAATTGCATGCCCTGTATGCAGGGAAGTTCATTGGTTCCATGCAGCTAGCTGCCAAATCAACTGGCTGACTACATGTACAAAGCACCATACCCAATACCACATCACCGCATGCATACGTACGCTGTACATATACAAACTCGCTCGAGACCTAGGAGGGAAACTGGGAAATCCCATTTATAACCTTGTTCGTGTATTTATGAGAAAACAAAATAGAATCAAATGTTTGGTTAGTAATTGAAAGTAAATAAATCTAAGTATAAATATGAACATTTGATAATTATATATTTAGTTCATAAATATGGATCTTTGGAGGGAGAATAAAGAATACAAAAATAAAAAATGATTCGTTAGCTAGCTTAGGTACGTCACGTCCATGCCAAACTTTCGATGATTGTACACCATGGAGCGATTTCTAGTGAAGCGAGTGAAGATGAGTGAAGATGGTTTGCCCTCAGATTCAGTCTTTTCATAATCGAGGGAGAGTGTTTTGACGGCAGGAACCGCGTCTGGACCAGCAAAACCTAATGCAGACTCTACGGGCAAGGGCCAAAGAAAACGAAAACCAGTAAAGAATTAATCTACTATACGCTCGTGGAACCTAGATTGGCTTGAAGTGGATCGGGGCAGTGATGGTACTCTAACGGTGTATTGCAAGGTTTGTCGTACATTTCCACCCCCAACCACTGCCAGTGGAAACAGAGGCGCTGTGTCTGCCGATCAGTTTCAACTGGGAAGCCAACATGTTAAGAAATCGAACCTGCAAAAACATGGCTCTAGAAGTATCAAAAATGGCTCTGGTAATTAAAAAAAAAAATGGCTCTGGTGAAAAAAAAAAAAAAAAAAAAGGCTCTGGGAAAAAAAAAGTCTTTTTTTTTCCTGACCCCCACCCAGTAAGGTATCTCATCTTCACTTAAAACAACCCGTTCCTTCAGCACTTACTACTACGTGGTTTCTAAGTCTTAAGTTTTGTGAGTTCAATCTTTGGCCATGGAATCCGTCCTGTTGCGGTCTTGATTCGCAACTACTTGTTATTGGTTCTGCCGTCGGAGCCAATTCCTCCTCTTCGACCTTTCCGCCGATGGGTTTTGACGATTGTGGTTCTCGGTCCCTCTAGCTTCTGCCGCCTGTCGATTTTATTCAGCTGAGGGAAACTGGTTCCGCGTCGAAAGGGCTAAAACTACATGCGAATTGTCTGAAGGAGCTGCGTCTGAATTAAGCCCTTTTTCAGAATTTGTGCTCTTTCAGTGCACATGGCGATTTCCTAGCCCCTCAGGGCATGATGGAAATGGGCTATGAGAAGGTCAGTCTAAGCATATGGCAGTTTCCTAGTTTCTGGGCATAATAAAAATGGACTGAAAAAATAGTCAGTCTCAAAGTGCAAAATGCTTTCCAAGCCTCTCTGGGCTCGTAGAAATTGGGCTGTAAGTACGTTAGGCTAAGCACATGGCCGTTTTCTAGCCTCTGGGCAAGTTTTAAATGGGCTGGAAAAAAGGTCAAAATCAGAGATCAAAGTCCGTATTACGACGGCGTTTTCTGCCCTTTCGACGACTCTGTGACCTGAAGAATGGGCTGAAGGGAGGTCACTTTCAGAGATAAAGGTCCTTATATGGACTTTTCTGCCCTTTGTAGGTCTCTCTGACCTGAAGACTTAAAAGAATGTGACGTCGTATTGTTGTTCCTTCTCAAGGTCGACTGTAGGTTTGGTAATTGTATGAGGTTGTTGATGGTTGGCAGATTGATAAATATTTCTTTTTTTTTCTGCTATTGTTTCTGGAACTCTTGTCGTTTTGTAGTCTGTCATTGTTGGTAGATGGTTGGTTCTTGTCCTATTGTTATGAGGATTAAATATTTCAATTTCAAAGTGAATATCTGATTGATATTTTTTTAACAAGTGTTTGGTGTACTATTGTCTAGATGGTGTGGCTGGGTTATAGTTTAAACACCTTTGTCCTCACAGGAAACGGACAAGCGGGTCAATCATTCTTCCCTGGGATCAATTCAGTCCGGTTCTCCTACAGAACCGGAGGCGTTTCTTCAAAGCTTTTATTTTTTCGGGCATTATAGGCTTTGGTATTAGATTTTGAAATTTCAATTTTTCAATCTTCTTCACTGATTTTACGGCGTTCTTATATTTCTCCATTAAAACTCCATGGGGTTTTTTCAAAATCTGCCGTACTTTTATCAGTAGGCTTTCTTGGTTTGGAGCCTCCATACAATCCTAGACGACTTCAAAGATTAACTCTTCTAGCATCTTTTGAGACGCTGAATCTCCTTCTGTATATTTTATTTTGTTTTCTAATTGATTTAGTTTGACTTTTCTAGATTGAGTGAGGCATAATGCCTCTTGGTAAAGGATCTTTCTAACTTCTTCAAGTTCCTGTTTTGGACCGTGGACACATTCATCGATGACTTCAAACATTAATCTTTCTAGCATCTTTAGAGACGCTGAATATCCTTTGGTATATTTAATCTTATTTTCTAATTCATCTAGTTGGGCTTTTGTAGACTAAATGAGGCACAGTGCCTCTTGATACAGGACCTTGCTAACTTCTTTTTCAAGTTCCTGTCTTCTTGATGGGGTAAAACAGCTCCAGAAGGTCTTGAGCACTGACATGATGGGCAATGTTACGGTAACGCAGTCCACTCGTACGTTACCGACAATCAGTCAGACGAGCCTCGGGCTTGACGTCATGTCGATTGGAGCGAGTCGTCGGTCATAGAAAGTCGAAAAAAAAAAAACGAAAAAAAAAAAAATTGAATGTCCTCTGTCACTCCCTCACCACGATGGAATTTATAATTGAGTTTGTAATAAACATTTTCTTTCAACCTTTCTCTTTTTAGAAAGTAAGAAAATATAAATTTTACTTCAGGACAGACCTGTAGGGACTAGACAAGATGGCCTCTGACTAGGATAGCTCAACTGAATGGAACTGCACTGTATAGGTTTTGTATGTATGTACACATGTACGTATGTGTGTACGTATATACTTTGTATTTGCGTATGTACTATGTATGTACGTATGTACTATGTATGTATGTATGTATCAGTTTGTGTTAGTACGTATGTACTGTATTATGTACCTATGTATTATGTATATACGAATGTACTGTGTATGTACCAGCGAAAAAAAAAATACACGGGAGTGATGAGCGATTTCGCTCGGGAAAGTTCCAATGTCGCTCTCGCAAATCTAATAGCGGGAGCGATCCCCCCCCCCAAAAAAAAAATCGCTCCCGCAGCAAGATTCAACGTTTTTCATGCATTATCCATCATTTGGCAGTCCCTGAATCCCATCACCATTGATGAAAGGATCAGAGGAAACACAACTTACCCGTGATCAATCATTGCATTATCAATCGATATCATAAACGCAACGCATCAATCAATTTTAATTTGTTGATGTACGTACATATGTGTACGCGGTATAGCTGCTAGAGTTCAATGGCTTACCTAGCCTAGCTTCGTATCAGCTGCATGCGCGCGTATACTAGCCCATTCAACTCCGATGACAAAATTCTTGTCATTTGGTCAAAGAAAACAAAAAATCATAAAACACCAAAATGTTTGATCAAACACCAGATAAATATGACGTCAGTCCTCGTGCGGTCAACCGAATGACGTCATATTTTTCTGGTGTTTGATCAAACATTTTGACGTTTTATGATTTTTTGTTTTATTTGACCAAATGACAAAAATCTTGTCATAGGAGTTGAATGGGCTAGTACATGTTGGCTAGACTCTACACGACTATCGTGCTACATAATGTCGCTAGTCGCGAATTGCATGGTACCTGTATGCAGGGAAGTTTATTGGTTGCATGCAGCTAGCTGCCCAATCAAGGCGCTGACTACATGTACAATGCACCATACCCAATACCACATCACCGCATGCATACGTACACTGTACATATGCAAACTCGCTCCTACATGAGTAATGGGGTTAGCCTTCCAATAGTTTGAAGGAAATCGAACCTGCAAAAACATGGCTCTGGAAGTATCTAATTGGTTTAAGTGATCATTTGCCATTCCGCACAGTTTTGTATCATCAGCAAATTTGGAAACAGTAGATCTTAGTCTATGGTCTATATCATTTATATATACAGTACTATGAATAGAAGTGGCCCAAGAACGGAACCCTGAGGAACTCCACTTGTAACATTTTCCCATCTAGAAGTTTTTCCATTTAAAACAACTCTTTGTTTTCGACCATTCAACCAATTACTAGTCCAACTTAATAGGCTACCACTTATTCCGTGTAAAGCTATTTAGTAAGTAGTCTTTCGTGTGGGACGGTATCAAAAGCTTTTGCAAAGTCTAGATATATTAAATCTATATTGTTTCTTTTGTCATAATTCGATATAACTGTGTTGTAGAATTCGAGTTTGTTAGTCACGCAAGAACGTTTCCGTCTGAAACCATGCTGGCTATCATTTATCAAACGGTTACTTTTTAAATGATGTTCGATAGCATCTCTGATGATAGTTTCCATTATTTTTCCTACGATTGAAGTCCAACTTATAGGCCTATAGTTATTTGGTTTCTTTTTGTCACCTTTTTTGAATATGGGAGTAACGTTAGCTAGCTTCCATTCTCTTGGGACATCTCCGAATATGATGGATTTCTTGAAAATAATTTCTAATGGAACAACAATCTCATTTTTAATTTCCTTTAAGATTTTTGGATGCCAACCGTCAGGCCCTGGTGTTTTATTAACTTTGAGTTTATCTATACACCATTTGATTTTTTCTTTTGTTATATTTACCGTAATGAGTAAGTTTATCCTAGACTTTTCACAGGTTTCAGTTTGGAGTTCACTTTGAGGTGTTTCGTCTACGAATACCGAGCTAAAATAATTGTTTAAGATATTACACATTCCTTCATTTGAATATTGAAGTTGACCGTCAGCAGATAATAGTGGACCAATGTGATTCCTAACAACCTTTTTATCTCTAATGTAACTATAGAATTCTTTGGGATTCTCTTTGGATTTATCAGCGATTTTCATTTCCTATTGTCGTTTTCTTTTTCTTATTGTCTTTTTTAAATCTCTCTGTATTGATACATAACTTTCATAGTCATTAGATGCACCCGAGCACTTATATTTCTTATAAGCCTGTCTCTTTTTAGCAATACTTTTTTCAGTTTCTTTGTCGAGCCACTTTGGGCGAGACTGATTTGGGGGACGTCTGTCTTTAAAAGGAATGTAAGTTTGAATCATCTTAGTGAGCGTATTTTGAAATATTTCCCACATCTGATCTACAGGTCTTTCGTTTAATTTTGCCTCCCAAAATGTATATAACTTATAATCTATCTAAACATTACAAAGGATTACAAAGGCGGAGCATGCCGACAGGAGACCTTTTGATCCATATCTAGGTTGGATGAAAAAAGAAAAAAAAAAATCATATTAATAATAAATAAAAATTATAATAATGTAAATAACAAATAAAATACATAAATAAATGCATAGGTATAGTAAAAATAATAAACAGGTAAATAGTAAATGATAATAAATTG
>NW_027467717.1:1837500-1852500 GCF_046742065.1 Oratosquilla oratoria | reverse complement strand
TGCCCTGGGCATGGGATGCCTGGGCCGCCTGGGCCTGGTCCGCCAGGTCCTGGGCCTCCTGGGCTTCGGCCTCCTGGGCATGGGCCTTATGTGCCTGGGCTGCCTGGGTCTGGGCCTGGGCCTCCTGGGCCTTGGCCTCTTGGGCCTGGGCCTAGGCCCTCCTGGGCCCTACGGCCCAGGCCTAGGAGGCCCAAGAGGACCAGAAGGCCCAGGAGGCCCAGGAGGCCCAAGAGGCCCAGGAGGCCCAGGAGGCCCAGGAGGCCCAGGAGGCCCAGGAGGCCCAGGAGGCCCAGGAGGCCCAGGAGGCCCAGGGCCAAGCAAAGGAGGCCCAGGAGGTCCAGACCCAGGAAGCCCAGGCCCAAGAGGCCCAGGGAAACTAGCAGTAAGTGAACAATATAAAAAGGTATGGATAAAAAGAGAAATGAATAAAGAGGAAAGAGAGGAGGAAAAAAAGAAAAGAATTGAAGCTAAGGAAAAAAAAACGAGACCAGAACAGAGTCAGAAAAAGAGAGATTCTATTGGAGAGTAGTGAATATGAAAGTAAGGAAATTCGACATACTGGAGAAAAACAAAAGGGAAACAGAGAACACAATGGAAGAGGCAGAAAACTAAGAGTGTCGTACACAAATATAGATGGATTAATAACAGGATTGAATGAGCTGAATGATTATCTGAAGGAAAGAGAACCGGACATAATGGGAATTGTAGAAACAAAATTAAAAGGTCCACTACCACCCAACAGTGTAGAACATGATGCATATAATTATTGGATTAGAAACAGAGACAAAGCAAGGGGGTGGAGTTATGTTCCTGGCTAAGAAGGATATAAACTTGAGGTGTGTCACATATGGAAAAAATACAGTAGAGATGATATAAACGTGAGGTGTGTCACATATGGAAAGAATACAGTAGAGATGATTATGATCGAAGTGGAAGACAGAGATAAGAAGAACAGAAAGTTTGTGATAAATTATGTGTCTCCGAAAACAGCCTCGTGGGAAGAGAGTGAACATAAAAGTATGTTGGAAGACACAAAGATAACATTAAATAAGATAATGGAAGATGGAGGAAGAATAGCTATGATGGGCGACTTTAATTGCAAAGAAATCTGCTGGGAAGAGATGACAGTAAAGGGTGGAGACGGCTCATGGGGAAACGCTCTACTTGAGATGATTACTGACCATACAATGACACAGTGGATACAGGAGAGCACTAGGTATAGAAATGAAGAAGAACCATCGAGACTAGACCTAATAATCACATCTGAACCTAGAATAGTGGAAAAAATTGAATATAAAACACCAATAAGTAAAAGTGACCACATATTGATTGAACTGGAACTAAATGAGGAAAAATACATGAAAAGAAATGAACAATATAGAAAAGGAAGAATGATGTATGAAAAAACAAACTTTGATAAAATAAGAGAATTCTTTCAAAAATAAAACTGGGAAGGAATATACAAAGAAGAAACAGCAGTGGAAGAGAAATGGAATATTTTGACAAAAAATTATATATAAAAAAAAGGAGTGGAAAAGTATGTCCCAAGACAAAAACAAGAAAAAGAATGTATAAAATGCTGGTACAACAAAAGTTGTAGGGAGTTAATAGACAAAAGAGACAAAGCTTGGACCAGATGGAAAAAAAACAAAAGGCCTGAAAAATGGAAAATATATACTTGTTATAGAAATGAATATGTACAAACGTGCAGAGAGGAAAAGAGAAAATATGAAAAAGATGTCATAGAAAAGTGTAAAGATCAACCAAAACTATTTTACAGATTTGTAAACAACAAACTGAAAAAAAAACAAGATTTGGAGAAGTTAAGACAAGGAGGAGTTGAATACACAGAGGAAGTTGAAATGGCGGAAATTATGAACAAACATTTTAAATCAGTGTTTACAAGGGAGAACATACAACCTGAAGAGATCGAATGGAAAGAGAAAGTCCCCCCCATGAAAGAAATAGAAGTAACAAAGAATGAAATATTGAAACACTTGAGTAATCTTGATGTCAGAAAATCGCATGGACCAGATGAAATAGCAAACTGGATTTTGAAAGAATGCAGGAATGAACTGGCAGACAAAATACATAGCATAATAAACAGATCCTTGAAAGAAGGAAAAGTTCCAGAAGATTGGGAAAAAGCAAATATAGTACCTATATATAAAGGGGAAAATAAAGAAGACCCTACCAACTATAGACCAGTCTCTCTAACAAGTACAATAGCAAACATTTGTGAAAGAATTGTCAAAAGTAGATGGGTGAAATATTTAGAAAAAAAAAACGTACTAAATCCAAGGCAATTTGGATTCAGACAAGGACAATCATGCGTCACCAATTTAATATGTTTCTATTCAAGGCTAATAGATATAATACAAGAAAGAGATGGATGGGCTGATTGTGCATTTCTAAACCTGAAAAAAGCTTTTGACAAAGTACCACATAAGAAGTTGCTTAAGAAATTAGAAACTGAAGGAGGAATACAGGGCAAACTGCTTAATTGGATGGAAGACTTTTTGCAAGAAAGAAAAATGAGAGTAGTGATAAGAGACAAACACTCAAAATGGGATGAAGTAATAAGCGGTGTTCCACAAGGAACAGTTCTGGCCCCAATAATGTTTGCTATATATATTAATGATGTGGATGAAGGAATTGAAAGCTATATGAGCTTCTTTGCAGCTGGTGCAAAACTACTGAAAAAAGTGAACACGGAAGAAGATTGTGAGTCACTACAGAGTGATTTAAATAAAGTACAGGAATGGAGTAGGAAGTGGGAGATGGAGTTCAATACAAAAAAGTGTAGTATAATGGAATTTGGAAAAAGCAAAAACAGAATAACAGGATCATATAAATTGGGAGAAGAAGGAATAAAAAAAGGAGAAAATGAGAGGGACCTGGGAGTCATTGTTATGAAAATATGTCACCTGAGAAACATATAAATAAGATTTTTGGAGAAACTTATAATCTAATAAGAACAATCAAAGTGGCATTTACATACCTGGATGAAGAAATGATGAAGAAAATTCTAATTACTCTGATAAGACCAAGATTGGAATATGCAGCAACGATATGGTCTCCAAGTACAAAAAAAAATGTATAAAAAACTTGAAAGAATAGAAAGAGCACTTACAAAATTGGCACCAACACTCTCTAAACTATCATATGAAGAGAGACTAGCAAAACTTGAACTACAGACACTAGAGCAAAGAAGAGAGAGAGGAGATTTGATAGCTATTTACAGAATCATGAAAGGCATAGAAATTATTGATAGAGAGAATCTGATAAAATGGGATGATAGAAAAGAAATACAAGACACGGAAAGAAAATCAAGAAAGACAGCTATAGAAGAGATCTGAAAAAGAACAGCTTTCCTCACAGAGTAATAGACAGTTGGAACAAGTTAGATGAGAAAGTAGTGTGTGCAAAAACAATACATGAATTTAAAAACAGTTAAGATAAAATGAGATATGAAGACGAGACACCACGAGCATAGCTCCCCTTCCCATAAAATACAACTAGGTAAATACACACACATACACACACACACACACACACACACACACACACACACACACACACACACACACACACACACACACACATATATATATATATATATATATATATATATATATATATTTATATATATATGTATATATATATATATATATATATATGTGTGTGTGTGTGTGTGTGTGTGTGTGTGTGTGTGTGTGTGTGTGTGTGTGTGTGTATGTAAATTCATGTATATATGAGTATATATATATATATATATATATATATATATATATATATATATATATATATATATATATATATTCTTGCAGGCAGACGAGGTTAAAAGCTATTGAAGATTTATTTTTGATTATCTTCTTGCGTATAGTCTCTATACGACGAATATTTGACTTATCATTTTCTGTAAGTCTGTTTAGGAGATCTCTTATATTGGCCGACGTTTCGGAACTCTCTTGTTCCATCTTCTAGGGCGATTTGTTGTGTCAAGTTTTCTGTGTAGATTATATATATATGATGTACGGATCATGGACACTGTGTCGAGGAAAATTTGGATGCTCATTGGTGAATGGTAGCCAATGAGCGTGCGTTGTTTTCACTCGCGAAGCGATGGGGTTCGTTGGTCGCTTAGCACGTATTCTTTTGCTAGATGGCAAGACCCGTAGGTCTTCCACCTGGATGTTAATTGATGGCTGCTTTGCTTGAATGTAGAGTGCTTCAAGGAATAGCAACCTTCGTGGATCTCTTTCTCTGTCAATGATTGTTGTGTTGTGATCCAGATCATTTCTTGTTAGTGGTCTGTTGAGTTTGGTAGTGTGGTGGGACTATAGATCCGTTACTCAAATGACATGTCAGGCGTCTTGTAAGCTTAGTGGTTGTCATACCAATGTAAGAGTGAGGTCCACACTCCTCACTATTGCAGCTGTATTGGTATACAAGATGGTCTTCTTGTAACTCTGTTTTCGTTGTGTTGGGGCGATTACGTATCATTAGTTGGGATGTCTTCTTTGTCTTGTAATATATGATGATCTGGATGTGTTTTGGTGGGTCGGTGGGTAGTACATTTTTGTGAATAATGTCCTATATGATCTTCTCGTCTGCTTTGTATTCTGTGGGCATATGGCTTTTGTAGTAGATTTTTATAGGTTTGTTTTCGCTTGTGGTGTTTCTGTCTTTGTCGGTGTACCATTTGGGAGAGACCACCCCCCCGCGAGTGAAAACAACGCACGCTCATTGGCTACCATTCACCAATGAGCATCCAAATTTTCCTCCACACAGTGTCCATGATCCGTACATCATATATATATATATAATCTACACAGAAAACTTGACACAACAAATCGCCCTAGAAGATGGAACAAGAGAGTTCCGAAACGTCGGCCAATATAAGAGATCTCCTAAACAGACTTACAGAAAATGATAAGTCAAATATTCGTCGTATAGAGACTATACGCAAGAAGATAATCAAAAATGAATCTTCAATAGCTTTTAACCTCGTCTGCCTGCAAGAAAATATCCTACCTGGCTACACAAAAATAAAACTTCACGACGAGAAAGCCAGAAATGAAAAGTTCACTCACAAGTTCCGGAGAGAACTAGTTGAGCGTCAAATAGAAGAGAAAAGGGAGATGATACACTCTCAGCTAGAGGAAGTGAGAAATCTAGAGAAGAAATGGAACGAAACAAAAGCTCCAACTGACCTTAAAAGAGAGATTAACATCAAACTACAAGCAATCTACGATCAACACCGCAAAGGAGTGGAAAGCGGTATGGTGAAAAAACTAACCAAGCTATATGGGGGTAACATAAAACTTCCCCGACCTCCAGCGGGCTATGTGAATCTCACCAACTACGTCCCCACAAAAGATCAAGAAGAACTGTTAAATATGGGACTCAACTGCCACTTCCTCTCGAAGCCACAACCACACCGAAAGCGACTTGAGATAGAAGTCCTCCTCGATGATATTCAACAACTTGAACAGACTGGACAAGTTAGCACTAACCCAGATCTTCAACCATCCCTTCTTGCTGAAGCTGGAAAAACCCGAGGAACTTACCATAGTAAGCTGATTAACAAATACCATCACATCGTCGCAAAGCAACTAAACGAGAACCCAGACATTACCATCAGACGGGCTGATAAGACCGCCGCCTATGTTATCATCAGCAAAGAAGAGTATATCCAAAAGATGAACACCATATTCAATGACACCACCAAATTCATGAAGATAACACGCAACCCAACCGAGGCCATTAAAAAGAAACTGAACAACCTCATCTCAAGTATCCACGCAAAAACCGGAAGCCAAAGATTCCCGAGGCTCACTGGCGAGTACACACCAGGATATGCCTTTGGCAACATCAAGACGCACAAAGAAGGCAATCCCATAAGGCCCATCATTTCACAAATACCTACCGTCACATACCCCATAGCAAAGAAACTAAATGAGCTTCTCACTCCTTACGTCCCAAGCACATACACACTTCAGCCTCTGATTTCCTGGAAATCTTAAGGGATGCTCCTCCAGTAGAAAATGCCTCCATCGCATCGCTGGATGTGGAAAGTCTCTTTACCCACGTCCCAATAAATAAGACCATCGATTTCATCTTAAAACGAGTGTACCACAGCAATGGCACAAAGCCTCTTGACATCCCAGAAAACACCTTGAAAAAACTACTCGAAATTTGTACAAAAGAGGCCCCCTTCACCTCTCCCAGTGGGCAGTTTTACAAGCAGATCGACGGTGTAGCAATGGGAAGCCCTCTCGGTGTCTTATTTGCCAACTTTTACATGGGTACCATTGAAACCGAGGTCCTCGCAACAGCTCGACCCTCATTATACTGTAGATACGTGGATGATATCTTTGTACAATTAAAATGTATCGATGAACTACAAGACCTGAAGAATCGATTCATCGCAGCCTCAGACCTCAATTTTACTTACGAAGAAGAAAATAATGGATGCCTCCCCTTCCTTGATGTCCTCGTCACCGCTCGAAATACAGGCTTCGTAACTACAGTATACACCAAACCGACAAACACTGGACTCTGCTTAAACGGAAATAGCGAGTGCCCGAAGCGCTACCTAAAATCCACCATCGGCGCTTACGTTAGAAGGGCCCTCTCACATTGCTCCACCTGGACACAAACCCACCAAGAACTGGAGAGAATCACACAAGTACTTATCAACAATGGATACGCAAATTCAGATGTATCACAAGCAATACAAACACATTTAAACAAATGGTACACCGACAAAGACAGAAACACCACAAGCGAAAACAAACCTATAAAAATCTACTACAAAAGCCATATGTCCACAGAATACAAAACAGACGAGAAGATCATAAAGGACATTATTCACAAAAATGTACTACCCACCGACCCACCAAAACACATCCAGATCATCATATATTACAAGACAAAGAAGACATCCCAACTAATGATACGTAATCGCCCCAACACAACGAAAACAGAGTTACAAGAAGACCATCTTGTATACCAATACAGCTGCAATAGTGAGGAGTGTGGTCCTCACTCTTACATTGGTATGACAACCACTAAGCTTACAAGACGCCTGACATGCCATTTGAGTAACGGATCTATAGTCCCACCACACTACCAAACTCAACAGACCACTAACAAGAAAAGATCTGGATCACAACACAACAATCATTGACAGAGAAAGAGATCCACGAAGGTTGCTATTCCTTGAAGCACTCTACATTCAAGCAAAGCAGCCATCAATTAACATCCAGGTGGAAGACCTACGGGTCTTGCCATCTAGCAAAAGAATACGTGCTAAGCGACCAACGAACCCCATCGCTTCGCCCACTGGGAGAGACCACCCCCCCGCGAGTGAAAACAACGCACGCTCATTGGCTACCATTCACCAATGAGCATCCAAATTTTCCTCCACACAGTGTCCATGATCCGTACATCATATATATATAATCTACACAGAAAACTTGACACAACAAATCGCCCTGGGGTAAAACAGGAATCCTCATGCCTTACCTGGGGCTAATCAGGAACGCCCTCTAAACGCGGGAAGTGAAATCTACTCACTAACCGTAAATTACACACATACACCTCTCACGAACATAGCCGCATCCCACGCACAAACATATACACTTCCTTTTTCTTCGACTAAAATTCGCTTCCTTTCTCACTTTCTCTTATACTACATCTTCTCATTTCAGTTTACCTCCCACTAAAGATTTTTCCGTTTTTCCCCCTTTCTCTACTACTACGCCTCCTACCATTTTCTAAACTTTCGTTGGTGATCCTAACCCCGCTGGTAACCCCGTTGGTAATCCCAACCTCCTAACCTCCGGCGTCGGGCGCTTCCCTCCAAGCTCCTGGTCAAGTCCTCCTATGCCATGACAACAATCTAGCCCCTAATTGCTCGCGATTCGCCCGGTGGCAATAGCCCTCTTTTATACACTACAATCTTTTCATTTTCTAACAGACGTTCTTCCCCTCCCACAAAACCCGATCCCGCGCAAGCGAGGTGGTATTTTCTTGAATTCCAGAATTCCAGAATCGCCCTAGAAGATGGAACAAGAGAGTTCCGAAACGTCGGCCAATATAAGAGATCTCCTAAACAGACTTACAGAAAATGATAAGTCAAATATTCGTCGTATAGAGACTATACGCAAGAAGATAATCAAAAATGAATCTTCAATAGCTTTTAACCTCGTCTGCCTGCAAGAAAATATCCTACCTGGCTACACAAATATATATATATATATATATATATATATATGTATATATATATACATGTATATATATATATATATATAATATACGTGTGTGTGTGTATTTGTATGTCTGTGCATAATGTAAATAAATAAGTAAACAAATAGATAAATAAGAGTCAATAAAAGTATGATTGAATGTTGTTGCTATGAATAAGGATGACCTTAGCCTGTCTAGGATTTGTGACTGTGAGGCAGACGGTCATGATGTCCCCCAAGACCCACGTACCTTCGCAGAAAGCCTGAAGAACTTCGCCATGATCCACTTCGGAAGTTCTTGCTTCAGCCCGGTTTTCTGCTGGTGGAGAAGGAGGGAGGAGGATGACCGTTCTGATGATGACTACGCCAGGGACAGGACCTCCGAACTCCTGGAAATCGTCCGAATGATCCGTCAGCTTTGCAGAGGAAAGATGGCTCGGGCGATCACAAGACGCGACCTGAGGGTCTTTGTTCTGAACAAGATGCTCATCACAGACCCATCAGGGGCCAAATAAAAAGCCCGGCAGCAATATTCACGCAATGAGGCGGAAAAGGGCAATTGAGAGGCCATGTTGATAAAAAATGAATGAGCAAAAGGAAATGTATTATAACCGGTTGCTGCCTAAGGAACTATTCAATATGCTGGCCCGAAAAAAATATATATATTCCATCAAGACCCACCAAAGGCCAAATGAGAAGCCCGGCAACAAGATTCGCGCAATTAGGCGAGAAAGGGCAAATGAGAGCCAATGTTAATAATAAAATAAAAGGAAATGTTTCATTACCGGTTGCTGCCTGAGGAACTATTCAATATGCCGGCCCAAAAATATATATATATTCCATCAAATGGTTTGGCACGCCATTTTATGTTCGTCGTAAGGAAAATTGTGTCTTAGAACAAGCTCACATCTCTCTCTGGACATTGTAGAACTAAACCGATGGAATGTAATGCCTTCTTTACATCTTCAGTCAAACTCGTGGGCACCCGTTTCAGCTGAAAGGCCTTATAACTAAACTATAAAGTTATTTTTGGGACATGAATTCTTATTTTGAGCCTGTGGACAGCACTCGTTGGGGAGAATAGATAAAGTGTCTAATGCAGTCGGAAGTCCTGCAGGTACAATTTATACTGATTACTCAACTCGTTGTTCTCCTTAGGGGTTTCGGGGCTCCCTCAGCTGAATAAATTCACCTGCCGGCAGCCAGAATTAAAACACAAACGTCGATCATAGTTACCCATGGCGGCCAAGGGATTAATTGAGCTAATTATTGCCTCCTTGTCCATAAAGATCCTGAGATCCTCTTGGCGTGGCGGACGCAGACATCCCGATACCCCCTGAAGGGTGTCGATGCCGCATTATATATGATAGCAGCGTCCAACTCTACGGGCCTTCTACACTCAGTAGTGCAACACCCCAAGTTTAGTCAACATTTTATAGATGATATATATAAATATACAAGAAGGGGTAAAGAAGGGGTAAAGAAGGCCTACCGCCGGTTGGAAACTTCCCTCATAGCCAGCAAGAAAAGGAAGAACCAACGTCTGTTTTTATCCAAGTGCTTAGAAGAACAAGTGTGTCCTAAGTCCTTCGGGTTTCTCAAACACAAGAGTTTGGGATACAGTTTTCCCACCTACATCAGGGACTTCTTACAGGAACGTATCAAACTCGCTTCCCTTGAAAGTGATGCAGCCTACCTACAAGTCAGATCTGCAACAAGACACCTCAAGATTATGAGCTCCAATGAGTATACTTACCATTTACTTTCTAGATCAGCTATTAGCAAAGCTTCCCATGTTAGTGATAAACATTTAGAAATTCTTAATAAGAAACTAATTAGGTTATGTAACAACAGTGTGTGGTCCAAGTTTTCATTGACTGAAAATGTAGTAAATTTATCTGATATCACTCTCTCTCGTAATGAGTTAGAAGTGTTGGGACTAGGAGTTAATTTTGCTATGCACCCAACTAGAAACCACGCATTAGACTATATCGTAGAATTTGACAAGTTCTTGGCTTCAAATAATTATGATAAAGACCTACATTGTTTAAAAGGTATTCTCACGCATGGTATTTTGGATTGTTTTAAAAATGACTGTGGATTACCAAAGCGATACAAACTGGCTGTAGAAAATCTCACAAATCGTAAGGATGTCATCATATCCAGGGCAGATAAGGGAGGGAAATTAGTTATTCTTAATAACTTAGAATATGAAAACAAAGTTCATGATCTATTACAAGATAAAAACACATATGAACAACTATCAAAAAATCCTCTAAAAAGCACTGCTTCAGAATTTAACAAACATGCCATCAAAATCTTAGGCAAAGACACGTTCCAAAAACTGAAAGTCATTAATCCCCAGTTGCCCAACTTTTACGGTCTTCCAAAATTGCACAAAGACGGCATTCCCCTCAGACCCATCATATCAAATAGGAATTCTTGTACACATAAGACCTCAAAATGGCTCACACAAATACTATCACCGTATGTAGGTTGTTTCTCAGAGTCTCACATAAAACACTCAGAAGACTTCATAAGAAAGATCAAAAGTCACAACCTACCTAGTAGTAGAAAATTACTAAGTCTAGATGTAGTTTCGCTATTCACCCAAATTGATGTAACGGTAGTCTTAGAGTTTTTGAAAGTAAAATTACAGCCATACCAGAACCAGCTACCACTGCCACTAGATAAAATATTAAGTTTAACACAACTTTGCGTCAACACCAATGTTTTTTCATTCAAAGATCTTTATTATAAACAGAAATTCGGATGTTCCATGGGCTCTAATCTCTCGCCAGTTCTAGCCAACTTATATATGGAATATTTTGAATCAGTGCTATTACCGAAAATTAAACCACCCGCCATGTTTTGGCATAGATATGTAGATGATATCTTTACGGTTTGGGATGATGAATGGGGATCATTCCAAGAATTTCACAACCAGCTCAATCACCTAACGAACAATATTAAATTCAAGGTGGAATGGGAATTAGATCACAAATTACCTTTTCTAGATATTTTAATAATAAGAAATGCGGAGTCACTGTCCTTCACAGTTTATAGGAAGCCCACCCACACAGGGAGCTACCTACATTTCTTTAGCCACCATCCTGACAAAATAAAATATAGTGTAGCTTCAGGCCTATTCTTACGGGCTTTGAGAATTTGTAGCTCCCAATACTTAGATTTGGAACTAAATTCAGTGAAAAATCAACTAACAAAATTAGGATACCCGCCGTGGTTTTTACAAAAAAGCTCTCAGCAAGGCCAAAATTAGTTTTCACAAAACAGATTCCCATTCCGCCATGAATCATCATTGGGATAATAGAAGCATAAAATTGCCTTTTAACAAATCCATCCATGAATTGTCTCACATGTTACCAAAGGAAAAGGTAAATTTTATCTTCCATTATCCTAATAATTTGTTCAGTAAAGTTGTCAATATACATCACAGATCCAAGAGTAATACAACTCCTGGAGTTTATAAATTACCTTGTTTAGATTGCAATGATGTATATTGGGGACAGACGGGTCGAGATCTCAACACCAGGGTTAAGGAGCACAAGAACTCTGTTAAATACGGACAGGAAAATTCCGCAGTATTTCAGCACGTCGCCAATAAAAACCACCGAATAAATTGGGACGATGCTGAAATAATTTATAAATCCAAATGTAGTTTCAGAAGAAAAATAGTAGAATCCTCCTTAATAAACAATTTCCCAAATTATAACATTTCCCATGGTCAATGGTCACCAGACTGTATTTCTTCTTTTGCCATAAATAAAATGTTACCATCAACATTAACGGTGGACAAAACTCACCAAGGCCCATGCAACGCCGGTCATGTGACCTGAGCCACCAAGATGCGAGCATGCGTGCCGGGCGTGTTGACCTGAGCCTCGTCCCCTCATGTTACCTCACTGCTTTACTATAAATACATATTGTTCTGTACTTTGTAACTTATATCTGCCGAAGAGGATCACAGTAAGTGATCGAAATATACAGATCTCTATATCTTCGCTTATTCTTCTCCGAAAGTGGGTCATCAGTATTATTTTACATATGTGCTACGACATATCTTTGTTGTGATATATATATATATACATATATATATATATATATATATATATGTACATATGTATGTGTGTGTGTGTTTATGTATATATAAGAATATGAAGAGTAGACGAATCCTATGACAAACGAAAACATTAAAGCACTAAAGTTATTTTTTCCTCAGAGGTCATTCTTTACCTCGTACTCGGGAAAGTCGTCCTCCCTCTTCTTGTCCTGTCGCATGTCTTGATCTCCTCTTCCTCCTCCTCCTCTTCCTCCTCCCCGCCACACTATCTTCCAACCATTTTTTATGCCTTACCTCCTCCTTTTTCCCTTTGGTTGCACTGTGTGTTGGATCCTTTGTCGCTCTCTCGAACTCTGCCTCTCCTCCTCGTTCTCGCGCGCGTTCTAGTTGTTTGCTCCTATGCTTTCAAAGTTCCTCGTTCTTCTCTCTCTCTCTCTCTCTCTCTCTCTCTCTTTCTCACTTATAGCCTGTGTTTTTTCTTTAGCTCTTAGCTTTTCCTTTAGTTCTCGTTTATTTCTTTTTGGTACGTGCTCTTCGTGCGATCCTTCTGCTAGAACGTGTGTTTGTGTTTGTGTATGTTTGTGTGTGTATGTGTGTGTGTGTGTGTGTGTGTGTGTGTGTGTGTGTGTGTGTGTGTGTGTGTGTGTGTGTGTGTGTGTGTGTGTGTGTGTGTGTGTGTGTGTGTGTGTGTGTGTGTGTGTGCGCGCGCGCGCGTTTGATTCACCATGGTCTCGGATTAAGTGTTGGACTCGTGACCGCTGTAGCAGCGGTTGCGAAGACTACCACTGAGCCGTCGTGTGCGTGTGTAAATATTTCACCATGGTCATGGATCGCGTGTTGGACTCGTGGTCGACAGCTATTTTCCTCCCAGAAGCTCATATATGACCGATCGATGGGTTATGCCGTGACCTTACACGCACACGCACACCCCAACTCCCCGCCAGCGAAAGTTGGAGCAACTACTCGCAGCACAGCAATACTGAAATTATTTCAGCCCTGGGCGGGACTCGAACTCGGACCACTGTAGGAGCAGTCGCGAACGCTACCACTGCGTTGTCGAGTCATATGTACGAATATATATGTGTATATCTTTTAAAGAGGGAAATTCACTCATTACTTTTCGCACATAGTATGCAGGTAGGTTAGGGTGTCGTTATTTGCGGCGAAGGTTGAGGTAAGGGCGGTTCGAATCCTGCCACCAGCGAAGTTGAACCAAGGGCATGGTTCATTAATTGAATTCCATGCTACAAAGCCCTCTGTGAAGGGCACTGTCCTAGCCTCCCGATAGGGGGGAGTGTGTGACGTTAAACCATATCGCACTTGAAAACTGTTTTACATGATTGTATCCTTACACTTGATCGCCGTAATGGCTCGTTATATATTACGAAGTTGTCATGGCAAAAGGAATAGTTTTAGTCGTGCATTTGAATGCGTTACTGAACTTTTACTTTTTTGGCAACAAATCTGGAACAAGCACTATAATCTTAATGTTTTTCCTTCATATTTTAATACTTTGTCACAAGAGTACGAAGAAAATGGTCAACTGTGTATGGGTGACTATGTTTATTATATTTCGTTCATGAACAGATCTTTTCATCCTTGAGCTCCGGAAGGGGGTTCCCGCAGCCATATGAATAGTTTTGCGGTGGCTACAATAAATAAGTGAAGTAAAATGCATCGAAAAGGACCAGTTGAGATAAGTGGTTCTAATGTTTTTTTACTCTCCATTTCCCCCTCCTTCCTGAAATCTCAACATTCGGTTGTCTCCCCTTCATTTTTCTTTCAAATCCCGCCCTGCCGAAAAAAGACAAAAAACTAAAAAAAAGAAAAAAAGACAAAAAAAATAGATCAAATAAGATAGACAAAAAGGAGAAAAAAAGCCCTTTGCTTTATTACAAAGTTGCCAGCCATGATTATCTATTGATAGAGAGGATCTAATAAAATGGAATGATAGAAATACAAGAGGACACGGAAAGAAAATCAAGAAAGACAGTTATAGAAGAGATCTGAAAAAGAACAGCTTTCCCCACAGAGTAATAGACATTTGGAACAAGTTAGATGAGAAAGTAGTGTGTGCAAAAACAATACATGAATTTAAAAACAGTTTAGATAGAATGAGATATGAAGACGGGTAGTCTTCGCAACCGCTGCTACAGCGGTCACGAGTCCAACACGTAATCCAAGACCATGGTGAATCGCACACACACACACACATACACACACACGTTCTAGCAGAAGGATCGCACGAAGAGCACGTACCAAAAAGAAATAAACGAGAACTAAAGGAAAAGCCACGAGCTAAAGAAAAAGCACAGGCTATAAGTGAGAAAGAAAGAGAGAGAGACAGAGAGAGGAAGAGAGAGAGAGAGAAGAACGAGGAACTTTGAAAGCCTCAGAGTAAACGAGTAGAACACGCGCGAAAACGAGGAGGAGAGGCAGAGTTCGAGAGAGCGACAAAGGATCCAACACACAGTGCAACCAAAGGGAAAAAGGAGGAGGTAAGGCATAAAAAATGGTTGGAAGATAGTGTGGCGGGGAGGAGGAAGAGGAGATCAAGACGAGCGACAGGACAAGGAGAGGGAGGACGACTTTCCCGAGTACGAGGTCAAGAATGACCTCTGAAGAAAAAATAACTTTAGTACTTTCATGTTTTCGTTTGTCATA
>NW_027467717.1:1820000-1830000 GCF_046742065.1 Oratosquilla oratoria | reverse complement strand
CCTGCTTACCGAGCCCTGAAGAAGCTCTGATTCAAAAGTGTGACCAAGAGGATCACATTCAGAAGAGGTGATGGCGAGCTAGTGTTAGGTGTGGAGAGGTGTAGCCCCTTTGCCGGGCACTTTGAGCAGTTGCTCATGGGTGACCCTCCAAGTGGACAGCTTCCCCTTGATGGTGTTCGGGTGGCGGTTCCTGATCCACCGATAGATGAATCTTCGCCCTCTCTAGCAGAGGTCAGAGAGGCTGAGTATGTGTGTGTGTGTGAGGGGGAGGGGGGTTGTTTCTAACCAATGATGGCGCCCGAGTGGTGAGGGGGTGGAGATGTGCTCGGCTCTCACGTGAGGGAGGGCCACGAAGATGAATCGAATCACCTGGCGACAGGTGAATGTACCACCCGGAACGGAAGGGGTTACTGTAGATAAGTCCTCGGCCACCGACGGGTTGGCATGGAGGCGAATAGAATAATTTGACGGCAGCTGGGATGTGAGTGAAAGGACCACCCGGCACACAAGGGGCAGATGATATATTTCGGGGACCCTCAGGTCGGTTTTATTCAGCTGAGGGAACTCCCTTCCAATATATATATATATATAAATTTATAGTTTTTTTCGCTTTACATATTCTATTTTTTCTATATCCATTCTATTCTTTATAATTTTCTTATACTCATTTTATCTTGATTTATTATTTGTTTATTTTCTATTTCTATTTTCTTATATAGTTATTTCAGTTTTATTATTTTATCTATATTTTCTTTAGTTTTTCTTTATTTTGTGTATATTCTTTATATATTCATTCTTATTTCTATACAGTATATCTATTTTCTATTTTTTTCTTATTATGGTGGCACATATATAGTAGAAACCGTGTTCATGTTATGGTTGAGTAATTGATCATTTTTCTGTCTGAATCGTGCCGACATCAGTTCTTGGGCCATTTCTTTCGATTCTTAATTCCGAAAACTTCTGCCTCGTTGGTTTTGACGGCGATGGTGGCGGCGCCGGCCGCCTCGCCCTTCCTCGCAAGCGCCTGGGGGGGCGTTGTAGTAGTAATAGTAGTAATAGTTCAGATTGCCACAAGCGCCAGGAGGGGCGTTATAGTAGTAACAGTAGTAATAGTTCGGATAGTCGTAGTCCCTTTGCCTTGTGTCGAGTACCTGTTCCCTCCTGATATCGTGGATTGGGTTGTGGTACTGGCGATGGGCATTGTTTTGATGGTGTGAATTGTGATAAAAATCTTTACTTTTTTGATAATTATTATAACCCCTTGTTTTAGCATTGCTGCCACCTCGGTGCTGGACGGGTTGGCTTGGGTTAAGATGAGGCTTTGTGGCAGCTTGGGCCATTTTTCTTTTTGCCTTTCGCTGAAGGGCAGAGTTAGTCTGAGGCTCTCTCCCGAGCTCTTCCTTCTTAACTTCTGCCAAATATGTCTTGTATTTTTGTGTTCTTCGTTCCTTGTGATTGGCCATTGTTTGTGCGTCCTGTGTGTGTGTGTGTGTTTGTGTGTGTGTGTGTGTGTGTGTGTGTGTGTGTGTGTGTGTGTGTGTGTGTGTGTGTGTGTGTGTGTGTGTGTGTGTGTGTGTGTGTGTGTGTGTGTGTGTGTGTGTGTGTGTGTGTGCGTGTGTGTACCTCTGTGTATGTGTGTGTGTGCGTGTGTGTGTTTGTGTCTGTGTGTGTGTATGTATGTATGTATATGTGGATATATATATATGATTATATATATATATATATATATATATATATGTATGTATATGTATATGTATATATATTGTAGAAGAGAAAAAGCGAGAGAGAGAGAGAGAGAGAGAGAGAGAGAGAGACAGAGAGAGAAACTTCTAGTCCAGTTCACCACCACATACCCTACATACATAGTGGCCTCAATGAAACCACCTGCTGCCCCAATCTCATTTGACCAGCTCGTTAGAAGGAAGGCGTGCACCTTATTCGAAGACAAAAGAAGAGTGTCCAGAGGATTTTAAGGAGTGCCAAAAATGATCAACAGTTCTAAGGCCATTCTTCAAGGCTTCGGCAAAGCCGTCTGTAGAGCTTCAAAAAAGATTCGCTAGACTTTGCGAATCCTTTGCAGCTGTGGACTCATCGCACACCCAGCTATAGAAACGCCTCTAGAGGACTCGAACGTACTGCTGGACTTCGATGAAACTTGTCCAGTAAGCAGCCAGCTAGAGACCAATGGAGATAACGAAAAGCTCCAGCAACCCGAGGGCAGGGAGAATCTTCTCGAAGAACCCAAGACTCTTCAAGTCATCGAGAAGACTTCGCCCACTGAACAAGACTCTTTCCAAGTGCCTTCCGACGGGACTCAAGATCCCAAAATTCTAGAAGAGACTCCTCCACCTTCTCAAGAATCATACAAAGAGGATATATCATCCTTGCGGGTTGAGGACAACAACCAAAGCAAACAAAAGGAAGACAAGTCCACTCAGCCCAAGGAAGTCACTGCACTGCTTCCACAAGCTTCTGGGGGTCAAAAGAACGGCCCAAAAACAGGAGAAAGAACAGTGCCCTCAACTTCCACTCATGTGCGTCTTAAAAAATCGTTCCAAAATGTGACACAGAACGCAGAAACAATGGCCCCTCACAAGGAACGAAGAACAAAAAAATACAAGACATATTTGGCAGAAGTTAAGAAGGAAGAGCTCGGGAGAGAGCCTCAGACTAACTCTGCCCTTCAACGAAAGGCAAAAAGAAAAATGGCCGAAAGTGCCAGAAAACCTCATCTTAACCCAAACCAACCCGTCCAGCACCGTGGTGGACGCAATACTAAAACAAGAGCCTACAATAATTATCAAAAAAGTAGAGATAATTATCATCATTCACACCATCAAAACAATGCCCATCGCCAGTACCACCACCCAATCCACGATATCAGGAGGGAACAGGTACTCGACACGTGGCAAAGGGTGTACTACGACAATCCGAACTATTACTACCATTACTACTACAACGCCCCCCCAGGCGCTTGCGATAATCCGAACTATTACTACTACAACGCCCCTCCAGGCGCTTGCGAGGAAGGGCAAGGCGGCCGGCGCCGCCACCATCGCCGTCAAAACCAACGCGGCAGAAGTTTTCCGAATTAAGAATCGAAAGAAATGGGCCAAGAACTGATGTCGGCACGATTCAGACAGAAAATTGATATATTACTCAACCATAACATGAACACGGTTTCTACTATATATGTGCCACCATAATAAAAAAAAATAGATATACTGTATAGAAATAAGAATGAATATATAAAGAATATACACAAAATAAAGAAAAAAAAGAAAATATAGATAAAATAATAAAACTGAAATAACTATATAAAAATAGAAATAGAAAATAAACAAATAATAAATCAAGATAAAATGAGTATAAGAAAATTATAAAGAATAGAATGGATATAGAAAAAATATATTTATAAAGAGAAAAAAACATATAAATTTATATATATATATTGGAAAGGAGTACCCTCAGCTGAATAAAACCGACCTGAGGGTCCCCGAAATATATCATCTGCCCCTTGTGTGCCGGGTGATCCTTTCACTCACATCCCAGCTGCCGTCAAATTATTCTATTCGCCTCCATGCCAACCCGTCGGTGGCCGAGGACTTATCTATAGTAACCCCTTCCGTTCCGGGTGGTACAGTCACCTGTCGCCAGGTGATTCGATTCATCTTCGTGGCCCTCCCTCACGTGAGAGCCGAGCACATCTCCATCCCCTCATCACTCGGGCGCCATCATTGGTTAGAAACAACAACCCTCCCCCCCCCACACACACACATACTCAGCCTCTCTGACCTCTGCTAGAGAGGGCGAAGATTCATCTATCGGTGGATCAGGAACTGCCACCCGAACACCATCAAGGGGAAGCTGTCCGCTTGGAGGGTCACCCATGAGCAACTGCTCAAAGTGCCCGGCAAAGGGGCTACACCTCTCCACACCTAACACTAGCTCGCCATCACCTCTTCTGAATGTGATCCTCTTGGTCACAGTTTTGAAGCGGAGCTTCTTCAGGGCTCGGTAAGTAGGCCTGAGGTCATTTGCATTAAGATGGCCCTAGACATCCTCAGCGATTCCCCTAATGTACATCTCCTTATCCATTCTCATGGGAGCTTTAGTCCCCCGTTTCTGAGTTTTATATTGGTCCCCAGCCATTCTGGCAGCACGGCCCAACTCTTTACTCTTCAGTATCTTCCGCGACGCACAATAGTCAGATTCCTTGATTTTGTGAGCAAAAATAAAAAAAATCAGTGTGACAATTTTGATCAAAAGCTGCTTGTTTATTGTTGGAAAGTATATATATGTTATCAATTTTTATGGAAGAAAGTATACGCTGGACTCGACGTTCGTCAATTTATTCCGACGTTTCGAACCCTGTCCAGGGTTCGTCTTCAGGGTAATACAGTGGTAACCATAGGAAATGTACATACATAGGGGATACCTGGTGCACTGGGACAGGTCTTCCCAGTAACCGTTAAATTCAAACACCGGTAGAACATACCAAAAAACACAAAAAACACACAAATGAAAAACAAAACAAAAATATTAATCAAACTATAATACAAAATGTGCACGCTGTGACGTTCCACAGCGTATTGTTGTGGAACGTCACAGCGTGCAGCTTTTACAGCCAATCTTTGGGGGCATTTTTCACACTACATTTTGTTTTCTTGTTTTAATGTGAACTCCTTTTTGCATGTTTATTTTATTGATGGGTTATACGTTCTTCTTCTTGTTCCAATTTCTTTGTTCTGTGACGATGCATGCTACGCGTGACATTTGTTCCAGGGAGTGCATTGTGGTGCGGGCCCATCGGCAGCGGGTTGAGTTATCACAGCCATCACTGTATTTCTTTATTTCTTTATTTTTCTATGGTAAACTGTCAATGTTTTTAAGGTAGCATTGCACATTTTGTATTATAGTTTGATTAATATTTTTGTTTTGTTTTTCATTTGTGTGTTTTTTGTGTTTTTTGGTATGTTCTACCGGTGTTTGAATTTAACGGTTACTGGGAAGACCTGTCCCAGTGCACCAGGTATCCCCTATGTATGTACATTTCCTATGGTTACCACTGTATTACCCTGAAGACGAACCCTGGACAGGGTTCGAAACGTCGGAATAAATTGACGAACGTCGAGTCCAGCGTATACTTTCTTCCATAAAAATGGTTCCTGGACTCCAGCTATTTTCGAATATATATTATCAATATACATGAAAAATTTAGTTATATTATTAGATTAGGGTGAAAAATTAATAATACAATATACTGCATTTTAATCAACTTGCTCTCACAAATGTCATGCTGTCTTCAGGCGCCCAATAATGAGACAGGAACAAATATGCACGACTAAAGAGTATATATAATAACCAGGAAAAGACTTATGTATATGCTATACATCATTATTATATATTTCAAAACATTAAAAACTTTCATATATTCAATACTTTTCAAGCAGTGTAACACAAAATAGCAGTTAGATTATATATTTACCTGTCTAATAAAGCATAAAATGGGTGCTTCTTCTCGCAATATCTTAAGAAAGCGATATTTAAATGACAACTGTCTCACTCCTGCACGCATGTCCTTTTAAAAATACTAACTATGGTTGATGGGAAGGTTTTTCAAGCACTAACGAACACACCACCAACATCATCATGCTATATCTACAAACCAAGGACAAATCCATCAGCCATAATCAACTTGAAGGAAATGCGAGAAAAATATATGGGCGAAAATGGGTTGTTACAATCCTTAGATTTCTGATCAACTATTTGGACAATCCAACTACTGTCCGACGCCACACCACTACTCGACCTTGGGCGCTCTCCAACGCACTCCTCGTCAGCTTTCAGAGTTTCGCGTCTCAAAGTGTCCCATAGTTGTTCAGGGTCCTCGAGAGAGCCAAGTGCATCAAACCGATTACAGATTGCTATCGCATACTCCAGGGCACACGCGCCATCCCTGAGTTTCTTTAGTTGGAATCCAAGTGGATTACATTTCGATATTCTCCTGGATTTGATACGTAGTATAAGTGTTGCGACCAAAACTCTATGATCGGTCCCAAAGGATTTAGCACTTCGATAAACACTGAAGTTCTGTAGAATCTTCCAATGAGCGCTGACAAGTGTGTGATCGATCTCCTTCACCAATCCTCTGGCATTACTCTACCATGTCCATCGGTATGGCTCTCGCCTCTGAAACCAAGAACCGCCAATCCTCAGCCTTCTAGACTTTGTAAAGTTCGTAAGGAGAGAACTGTTGATATTACTGGTTCTAGAACCATGGGGACCAGTATATCGTAGCCAGTTCTAACGGTGCCAGTAACCACACTGAGGTCGCCCAAAACAGTGTGTCTTATTTGATATTATCTATTTTCTATTCATTTATCTATTAATGTATTTATTTTTTGTTACAAAGGATTACAAAGGCGGAGCATGCCGACAGGAGACCTTTTGATCCATATCTAGGTCGGATGAAAAAAAATAAATAAATAAAAAAAATCATAATAATAAATAAAAACTATAATAATGTAAATAACAAATAAAATACATAAATAAATGCATAGGTATAGTTGAATAACAAATAAACAGGTAAATAGTAAATGATAATAAATTGACATATAACTAATATTAAATGAAATTCAGACAGACAAATTATAACAAAACAAAAACAAATAATATAACATAAATTATAATCATTACAGCATCTTACTTAGGTATTTATCTAAATGATTCTTAAAGCTTCGAACTGAACTACATTGCACTACCTGGGCAGGAAGTTTATTCCATTCATTAACTACACGGTTGGCAAAGTTGTTTCTACCTACTTCCAAATTTAATCTATTTCCGGACAGTTTGAGACCATTGTTTCTTGTCTGATTTTCATTCAATGTGAAAAAATTTTCACTTTTGATGTTGTCAATTCCCTTTGAAATCTTAAAGACCTGTATCAAGTCACCTCTGAGTCTACGCTTTTTTAGGGAAAACAGATTCATGTGCTTAAGTCGATTTTCGTATGATTTATTTTTGATATTTGGAATGAGTTTTGTGGCTCGCCGTTGTACTTTTTCCAGTCTGTCAATGTCTTTAATGAGATTCGGTGACCATACGGAAACAGCATATTCCAAATGTGGACGAACTAACGATTTATATAGCTTGTTAATGAGTGATGGACTTTTGAAATCAAAAGATCGCGCAATGAGTCCCAGAATCTTATTTGCTTTCTCAGAGGCTGAAAAACACTGCTTGGATGATTTGAGGTCGTTACTGATAATTACGCCGAGATCTTTTTCACTATCCACTTTTGTTAACGAATTTCCAAATAACTTGTAATCGTACTTACTGTTATTTTTACCTATGTGCATTACCTTGCATTTACTTGTGTTAAATTTCATTAGCCACTTTTCAGACCATTGCTGTAATTGATCTAAATCTTCTTGAATATCTAATTGGTTTGAGTGATCAGTTACGTTTTTATATATATTTATTTTTTATAGTACCAATATATTTATCAGTCGACGTAGTACATGTTCTACCTGTAGTTCAAGAAATTATGACTTTTATGTCTTGAATTGTGCCAACATTGACTGTAATTAGTTCTTTGGCCATTTTTCTTATCTTAATTTTGGTTTTGATGCCGATAGTAACGGTGCCGGCCGCTTCGGCCCTCTTCGCGAGTGCCTGGGGCGTTGTAGTAATAGTAGTAGTAGTTCGGGTTGTTCGAGGGACTTGTCCCTTATTGGCATCGTGGTTTGTGTGGTACTGGCGATGAGCATTGTTTTGATTGTAGTTTGTTGTGGACTCACAAATACTCTGAATGTCGGGGTTGGAAGTTCAGGACATCCCGTATGGGTGGGGGGTCACCGTGAGTTCGACAGTTCCGCCTACGAGGTGGTGGTGGTGGTAGTTGCCTGCGATAAGAGAGGCCCAGCGACCTCTGAACAGACAAACAGCAGGGGAGTAGGGGGGAGGATGCGTGGGCGGGGGCTGATTGTTATTGGGTGTTTTACAGGTGGCTCGTGAGAGTGAGGTGGTGGGGGAGTGGGTGGTGGAGGGGTGGTTGTTTCTAAACCAATGATGGCGTCCGGGTGGTGAGGGGGTGGGTGGGGGTGCTCGTCTCTCACGTGAGGGAGTACCACGGAGATGAAGCCACCCGGAACGGAAGGGGGTTCCTGGAGATAGTAGCCTCTAAGTCCTTGACCAGCCTCGGGGTGGCATGGATGTGAATAAAATCACCTGACGGCAGCTGCGATATGAGGAAAAGGACCACCCAGACTCATCATTTCCACACCTTGTTACGCGTCCTTTGTCGCTCAACACGGCCATATTACGATACGGTGCTCAGTTCGTGTGTATGTGTGTTAGTGTACCCGCCTGCAAATAGACGAAAACATTCTATCACCATATATTTCATTTTCCCAATGGTTTCTGCAAATCATGTATATGTATGCGTATGTATACATGCACTTGTACATTTATAAATGTATGTATTTGTGTATATGGTGAATGGGTGTATTTTATATTCACATAAAACCATAGATGCAGGTTCATTAATACAAAACAAAAACGTTATCCTTTAAAATAACGTTCTTTTTCACTTCTTACACTAATAGAAAACGGCCAATCTACAGTCGTGTGATCTGAAGAGGATAACGAAATAAATAGTAAAAAATAATATCGTATCATCTTTGGCTGATGTAAGATACTATTTTTCTACACTAACTCGTCACACAGTAAGTGTTATTCTTGTTCTATAATATGTCTTTGTTAAGCATTTGTCTTTGCTTAGCAATTGCCTTTGAGCATATGTCTTTGACTGCAGTTGCCAATAAAATGACGGAATGGTTAATGCACAAAAAACATACATATCATACATACATATGTGTGTATTATTATTACCATCATTATTATTACATTCATCATCATCATCATTATCATCATCATCATCATCATCATCATCATCATCATCATCATCATCATCATCATCATCATCATCATCATCATCATCATCATCATCATCATCATCATCATCATCATCATCATCATCATCATCATCATTATTATTATAATACCCCGTCTGTGGTATTGGCTGCATGTTATTGTGGCAAAGTAGCATGCAGTTGATACTCTAGGGTCTATATGGGGCGCTCCTACGGACCAGAGCCACACATCATTTTGTCTATGATAGAGGAAAACTCTGTTCATAGAGAAATAATGACACTTTTATACTACGACTGTCCCTCCGTTATGCTGTCCCCCAACCCCTTGTTGCTGTACTGTACCATTTCTCTGAGTATTACTTCTCTGTTTTCGCCGACCCTGTGGTGGGGGAAGAGAATACTACCACCTAGTTTTTCCACTTGAGTCGTAAAAGGCGACAAAAAAGGGACGGGGGATGGGATTAGGAGTCCTACTACCTGTAGACCCTGAAAGGGGACATTCCTAAAAACAAAAGAAAAGGCATAACAGGGTCTGCGAGTTTTCCAACCAGTACCCAAAGGTTTGGGTCTTTTAATGTGCGTGGATGTGGTACAGATAAAAGTAAGAGGGAAGAGATTGGCAGTATGTTTATGAGAAGAAAGATGGACGTACTGGCTTTGAATGAAACTAAAATGAAAGGAAAGGGCAACTGTGAGTTTGGGAGTGTAGCTGGGAGGTACTCAGGAGTGAAGAGAGGACGAGGGAGAGAAGGGGTGGCTATACTAGTAAGTGAAGAGATAAGTAAGCGGGTAGTGGAGTGGAAGGAGGTTTCATCAAGGTTAATGTGGATGAAGGTGAAGTTGGGAAGGGAGATGTGGGTTTTTGTAAGTGCGTATGGACCTGGTAGTGAGAAGAGAGTAGAAGAAAGGGAGGCTTTTTGGGTAGATATAAATGAGTGTATAGAGGGATTAGGGAGAAATGTCAATGTAGTTCTATTGGGAAACCTTAATGCTAGGGTAGGAAATGAGCTAATAGACGGAGTGATTGGGAAGTATGGAGTTCCCGGTAAAAATCGTAGTGG
>NW_027467717.1:1795000-1807500 GCF_046742065.1 Oratosquilla oratoria | reverse complement strand
AGCACCGTGGTGGCCGCAATACTAAAACAAGAGGTCATAATAATTATCAAAAAAGTAAAGATTTTTATCACAATTCACACCATCAAAACAATGCCCATCGCCAGTACCGCCACCCAATCCACGATATCAGGAGGGAACAGGTACTCGACACGAGGCAAAGGGTGTACTACGACAATCCGAACTATTACTACTATTACTACTACAACGCCCCCCCAGGCGCTTGCGACAATCCCAACTATTACTACTATTACTACTACAACGCCCCTCCAGGCGCTTGCGAGGAAGGACAAGGCGGCCGGCACCGCCACCATCGCCGTCAAAACCAACGCGGCAGAAGTTTTCCGAATTAAGAATCGAAAGAAATGGGCCAAGAACTGATGTCGGCACGATTCAGACAGAAAATTGATATATTACTCAACCATAACATGAACACGGTTTCTACTATATATGTGCCACCATAATAAAAAAATAGAAAATAGATATGCTGTATAGAAATAAGAATGAATATATGAAGAATATACACAAAATAAAGAAAAACTAAAGAAAATATAGATAAAATAATATAACTGAAATAACTATATAAAAAATAGAAATAGAAAATAAACAAATAATAAATAAAGATAAAATGAGTATAAGAAAATTATAAAGAATAGAATGGATATAGAAAAAATAGAATATATAAAAAGAAGAAATATATAAATTCATATATATATATTGGAAAGGAGTTCCCTCAGCTGAATAAAACCGACCTGAGGGTCCCCGAAATATGTAATCTGCCCCTTTTGTGCCGGGTGGCCCTTTCACACACATCCCAGCTGCTGTCAAATTATTCTATTCTCCTCCATGCCAACCCGTCGGTGGCCGACGACATATCTACAGTAACCCCTTCCGTTCCGGGTGGTACATTCACCTGTCGCCAGGTGATTCGATTTATCTTCGTGGCCCTCCCTCACGTGAGAGCCGAGCACATCTCCATCCCCTCACCACTCGGGTGCCATCATTGGTTAGAAACAACAACAACAACAACCCCCCACACACACACATACTCAGCCTCTCTGACCTCTGCTAGAGAGGGCGAAGATTCATCTATCGGTGGATCAGGAACTGCCACCCGAACACCATCAAGGAGAAGCCGTCCACTTGAAGGGTCACCCATGAGCAACTGCTCAAAGTAGCCTGCAAAGGGGCTACACCTCTCCACACCTAACACGAGCTCGCCATCATCTCTTCTGAATGTGATCCTCTTGGTCACAGTTTTAAAACGGAGCTTCTTCAGGGCTCGGTAAGTAGGCCTGCGGTCATTTGCATTAAGATGGCCCTAGACATCCTCAGCGACTCCCCTAACCTACATCTCCTTATCCATTCTCATGGGAGCTTAAGTCCCCCGTTTCTGAGTTTTATATTGGTCCCCAGCCATTCTGGCAGCACGGCCCAACTCTTTACTCTTCAGTATCTACCACTACGCCACACCACTACTCGACCTTGGACGCTCTCCAACGCACTCCTCGACGGCTTTCAGAGTTTCACTTCTGAAAGTGTCCCATAGTTCTTCATGATCCTCGAGAGAGCCAAGTGCTTCAAACCGATTAGAGATTGCTAACCTGTAGGGAGGGATTTAACTAGTTTTGTGGCAATGGTTGTGAAAAAGGTGTTGAAGTGATTGGCTATGGTGTTCCTATCAGAGTTGACCTCGCCGTTTATCAAGAGTCCTATCCTGTCTACTTTGTTACTAGGCTTTGTGTGAACTTCTAGGGTCTTCAGTGTTTGCCAAAGCTTCCTTGGATCGTGTTTGTTCTGGTGCACCATCTTAGTACAATAATCAGCTTTGGCTTTATCCTTCCAATAATTCACCTGATTCCTGTAATACAGAAAGCCATTATAGTCCTCCTGATTTCCACTTTTCCTAAATCTGGCAATAAATCTGTCTCTATCTCTAATTAAACCCAGTATTTCGTTAGTCATCCATGGCTCCGTCCTCTGTTTTATTCGTATCTCTTTGAGAGGCGCTACTCTATCTATAAAGTAAGAAATGTGTACTTAAAATTAGACCAAGCCTTATAAACATCGGTACAATTTAGAACTGGCGACCAGTCTGTCCTACCCAGTTCATCTACAAAATGTTCTCGTGAGTAATGCTTCATGGAACGAAGCTTCACTGTGTTGTGCTTGTTGAAAATCGTCTTCCTAGCTTTCCTATTACAATGTATGAGCTTGTGGTCACTAAGACCATAATCACAAGCACCAGACTGCGTTATCTTGTTATGATCGGAGACCAGGATAAGATCTATGATGGACCTGGATGTGCCTGTTATTCTAGTGGGCTCGTCAATCAGTTGTGTCAGGCCATGAGATATTAGCAAGTTTCTCATTGCCTTAATAAGGTTATTATTTGTACTTGCCAGATTCGTATTAAAATCACCTAGGATAATAATTTCTTGGTCATGCATATTGACCCGATTGAAACAGGTAGATTCTAATGCGCTATAGAAGGACATCTGTTTCGGTGGTCTGTAACAGACCCCGCATAAGATGGGATGCGATTTGGGTAACAATATTTCTATCCACACAGCTTCGAGCCCATCGTTACTCATAAGGTCTGTACGGGAGTTGAATGCTGAATCGTTACATATGTAAGTACAAACCCCTCCTCCGGTCCTCTTTCTATCATTACGCACAACACTATAACCCGGAATCGCAATTTCCGAGTCGGAGATGGTACTGTCTAACCAAGTTTCGGTGACACCGATGACTGCTGCCCTGGTCCGCCGCGCAAGTAGACGGAATTCGTCTATCTTAGGTAGAAGGCTTCTGGCATTTAAGTGCACGAAGTGGAGGCCCCGCTTGTTGAAGCAGCTGAAATCACCCCCGGGTGTTGACTGGGGGGGAGGCACAGCGATCGGGGTTAACAGGTGAAGGGTCAACCTCACCGTCGGACAAGGGGGCTCCTGGTAGTTCATTGAGTGTACACCCATTGCAAGTGAAGCGGAGAATGTCCTCATTCACCGAAATTCGGCGAGAAGTTGAGAACGACCGCTGTCCTTCTCTGCGAGGTCAAGTTGCAGTAGGAGTTCCTCAGGCTCCGGAGGGACTGGTCGATAAATACATCGAAATGAGTCCCTCGTGAACGGCGAGATGGAGGTTCTCCTCAGTATCGAAGGCCAGATCGCTGACGAGATAGATCAGTAATCTATCTACGAGGGAACTTCTACAAAAGACACTGGCTCTCTCCGGAAATTCAATTTTGAATTATGAAACTTTGAGACGGGATACTATTGATTCAATATTTTTGCTCAACATTGTTGTTCCTCATTCCATGAATCTATTATAAAAATTTCCCTGTTTATGATACAGAAGATTACGCGCTATTTTTATTATTATTATCAATTGTATATGTATATCTTTATTAGTCTTGTAAGATTACTAAGAGTTTGGTATGTATGATTTGTATGTTTTTTTGTGCATTAGCCATTCCGTCATTTTATTAGCAACTGCAGTCAAAGACATATGCTCAAAGGCAAAACAAAGACAAATGCTTAACAAAGACATATTATAGAGCAAGAATAACACTTAATGTATGACGAGTTAGTGTAGAAAAATAGTATCTTATCTCAGCCAAGGATAATACGATACTATATTATTTCTTTGTCGCGGCTCGTGCCGCTTAAATTCTTCTTATCGGCTTAAGAAACCTGCACAGCGAAGCTATAGCGATAATCCCATACCACACTCCTGGTCATATGGCCATTTCCCGAAGGTTGAGTGTGGTTTGAATTTTCCGCCAAAATCATCGGAAATTTAAAATTCCCGGCTCTGTGCAGGCATGCGCATTGTCGACCCCACCTCCCCCTCCCTATCCCCTCCCTTCTTACCCGGCTAGCTCGAGCCGGACGTCGCGTCACTTCAATGAGAAATGAAGGCTTCGCCTGTGGGAGGAGGGAGGGACCCTAAATCTGTGCTGGTTTCTTAAGCCTATAATAATAATTTAAGCGGCACGAGCCGCTACAAATAAATATTATCGGCTTAAAGAAACCTGCACAGCGAAGCTATGCATGAGACGAGGACAGGTGGGAGGAGAGGTGAAGCCTGAATCAAACCGTTATTACGTGTGTCTTTCCTATGGGAGACTTATTCATTTTATCACTCAGTAGAGGGGAGACAGAAACGTCAAGTACCCACGCCGAAGAATGTGACATGCACAACATTGCACTGTTCACACAATGCGTAAATTATACGAAATTTGTATCCTGTTCAACGGTTCCTGGCCCCTCCCCACTCCTCGGTCGCCCTTTGCCCCCTCCACTTTTTTGAGATGAGAGGGGTGGAGCCGTTTCCATGGCGACACATGGGACAGGGGCGACCGAGTGGTAGAGACACCGTGTCCCCAAGGGAGTCGTCGATGTCCAGTCCCTAGGTCCCGCACCCGCTCCACAGAGTGGGTGCGGAGAAACTCCAGCGACCGGCGTAGGGCCCCCGACCGAAGCCAGGGACGCAACAACCTGTGGAGTGCTGAGGGTATCGGTCCGGGCAGGTCACGCGGGAGAAGCAGTATGCTCCTGTCGACCTCCCGTACCAGCCGTCGGCGCCCCAAGCGGCTCAGTGGAAGGGCCGGGGTCGCGAAGTTGAGGCCCCCCCCCCCCGCCACCGAAGGAGGGAGGACGTGTGAGAGAAGCACGCTCTTTTGGCGCAGGGGAGCACCCGAAGGACGCTGACTGTGTTCCACTCAATCCCGAGCCAATAAAGTCTCTGTGTGGGAGCAAGGGCAGACCCGTCCCAGTCCACCCCGAACTCCACGTCCGCCAACACACTCAGAGCCACTGAGATGTCGGCCGATGCACCCTCCCCGGTGGGCAGATGCATCAACTAGCCGTCTAGGAACATGAGTGTGGAGACGCTTGCTTCCGTCCAACGTACGCCTACCACTCTCACTAGTTTCGTGAAGATCCTCGGGGTAAGCGAGAAACCGAAAGGGAGTATGCGAGGCCAAGTTCGTTTCCGAGCGACCTCGTCCGTGGGCGTTAGTCAAGAGGCTTCGTCCTGGGTGAAGACGTTCCCTGAGCGTCTCCCACGAAGACGGGCCTGGACCCTCGGTATGTATCCAACTCACCCCAAGTCTTCCCGCGGGAAGTTCTCGAAGCCCGTGGCGAGCGTCTTCATCCAATAGTGTGCTATGGCAATTTGTGACGTCTCATCACCCACAAGCGGACTTCTATATGTTTAATACCTAGTGACATCATGTGATTATACTGTGACGTCACCGGATTGATCATGGCGCCATAGGATCGTCTCGTGACGTCACAGGGACACAAATTGACGTCATAGGACTACATGGTGACGTCAATTTATCACAATGACGTCATCTTATCATACCGTGACATCACTGAGTCACAGTGAGCGTTGAAATAAATTTTGACATGGTAAAATTCTGGACCATCATGACTGTAGATTAAATTAAGTTGAATAGGAAAAGTCATGTTCATTTCGACCTAAGTCACAGTGAGCGTCGAAATTAATTTTAACATGGTAAAATTCTCGACCATCATGACTGTAGATTAAATTAAGTTGAATAGGAAAAGTCATGTTCATGTTGACCTGAGTCACAGTGGGCGTTGAATTAGTTTAACATGGTAAAATTCTTGACCATCATGACTACAGATTAGCTTAAGTTGAATAGGAAAAGTCATGGTCATTTCGACCTAAGTCACAGTGAGCGTCGAAATTAATTTTAACATGGTAAAATTCTCGACCATCATGACTGTAGATTAAATTAAGTTGAATAGGAAAAGTCATGTTCATGTCGACCTGAGTCACAGTGGGCGTTGAATTAGTTTAACATGGTAAAATTCTTGACCATCATGACTACAGATTAGCTTAAGTTGAATAGGAAAAGTCATGGTCATTTCGACCTAAGTCACAGTGAGCGTCGAAATCAATTTTAACATGGTAAAATTCTCGACCATCATGACTGTAGATTAGCTCAAGTTGAATAGGAAAAGTCATGTCCATTTCCACCTGAGTCACGGTGAGCGTCGAAATTAATTTTAACATGGTAAAATTCTCGACCATCATGACTGTAGATTAGCTCAAGTTGAATAGGAAAAGTCATGGTCATTTCGACCTGAGTCACAGTGAGCGTTGAAATTAATTTCAACATGGTAAAGTTCTTGACCATCATGACTATAGATTAGCTTAAGTTGAATAGGAGAAGTCATGTCCATTTCGACCTGTTTTTTTTTTTTTTCCAAGGTCAAGGCATTTTATTTATGTAATACCTAGCACTTTGCGCCAACTTAAACTGTACTATTTAAAACTGATTTTCCTCTTCTCATTACACTAAATGATTGTAGTTTCTTTGAACTAATTTATACTCATTTTAACTAACACTAGACTCCCCAAGTCTAAAGTTCTTTTGTGTTTTACTTGGGGGTGGAACATCAGGTAAGTCATCTTTAAACTCAAGCCAAGTGAAGTTGATAAGAGGTTGGCTGTGGCTCATGAGAAGGGCTGGGTGTTTTTTTTTTTTTTTTTTTTTTTTTAAGAAACCTGGAAGGAGGGTGGTGCCGTGAGGCGTTAGAAGACCATTGAAGCTCGGAGGTATGGGGCTGCCGAGGCCTGATGATCCTCGGGGAGCCACCCTCCGTATCATAAGACACGTCCCCTTGTCCTCCAAGAGGCCCGGGTTCTTACCACGGACGACTTGAGGACGTATGGGGAACGGATTACGAGTGGAAAAGGTCAAAGTCTACGCCTAGGGCCTGACAAAGAAAGTTATAAGGCGTTAAAGGACCATTATTGGTCGAAGGTATGGGGCTGCCGAGGCCTGATGACCCTCGGGGCGTCACCCTCCGTATCATAGGACACGTCCCCTTGTCCTCCGAGAGGCCCGGATTCTTACCACGTACGACTCGAAGACGTATGGGGAACGGATTACGAGTGGAAAAGGTCAAAGTCTACGCCTAGGGCCTCACAAAGGGAGCCATTAAGGCATTAGAGGACCATTATTGGTCGGATGTATGGGGCTGCCGAGAGGCCTGATGACCCTCGGGGGCACCCCCTCCGTACCATAGGACACGTCCCCCCCTCTTCCGAGAGGCCCGGGTTCTTACCGCGGACGACCCGAAGACGTATGGGGAACGGATTACGATCGTATAAGGTCAAAGTCTACGCCTAGGGCCTGACGAAGCAAGCTATGAGGCTGTTAGAGGACCATTGATGACCGGAGGTTTGGGGCTGCCGAGAGGCCTGATGACCCTGGGGGGCGCCACACTCCGTACCATAAGACACGTCCCCCTGTCTTCAAAGAGGCCCGGGTTCTTACCACGGACGGCCTGGAGACGGGGACGTATTGCGATCGTATATGGTCAAAGTCTACGCCTAGGGCCTGATACAAACCGTGAGGCAATAGAGGACCGATGATGGTCAGAGGTATGGCGCTGCCGAGAGGCCTGATGACCCTGGGGGGCGCCACACTCCGTACCATAAGACACGTCCCCCCCGTCTTCAAAGAGGCCCGGGTTCTTACCACGGACGGCCTGGAGACGGGGACGTATTGCGATCGTATATGGTCAAAGTCTACGCCTAGGGCCTGATACAAACCGTGAGGCAATAGAGGACCGATGATGGTCAGAGGTATGGCGCTGCCGAGAGGCCTGATGACCCTGGGGGGCGCCACACTCCGTACCATAAGACACGTCCCCTGTCCTCCGAGAGGACCCGGGTTGTTTACCAGGGACTCCTCGAAGACGGGGACGGATTGTGCTCGTATAAAATCAAAGTCGAAGAATGAGACAAACCAGCAGCCAAGCGGAAAGCGATAAAACTAACAGACGATTAACCAGCAGGAAACGGGACCGTCTGCTCCCATGTGGGCAGCGAGTTAACCACTCCGTCCCGTTTCCGCGATCTAAGTGACGCGACGTCCGGCTCGAGCTAGCCGGGTAAGAAGGGAGGGGATAGGGAGGGGGAGGTGGGGTCGACAATGCGCATGCCTGCACAGAGCCGGGAATTTTAAATTTCCGATGATTTTGGCGGAAAATTCAAACCACACTCAACCTTCGGGAAATGGCCATATGACCAGGAGTGTGGTATGGGATTATCGCTATAGCTTCGCTGTGCAGGTTTCTTTCAGCCGATAATTTACTATTTATTTCGTTATCCTCCTTAGATCACACTACTGTAGATTGGCCGTTTTCTATTAATGTAAGAAGTGAAAAAGAACGCTACTTTAAAGGCTGACCTTTTTGTTTTGTATTAATGATCTGCATCTATGGTTTTATGTGAATATAAAATACACCCATTCACCATATACACAAATACATACATTCATAAACGTATAAGTGCATGCATACATACAGGGCTGTTTCTAGCTTTGTGGGGGCCCTAGGCAAGAGGCAGTTAGGGGCCCTCAAAAGTTAGAGAGATAGACAGATTGGTATTTCATTTATACCTGTGAAGTTTGCCAAACAGTAATTAAACGACTTCTATATCTTTTGATGGTGTTAAAGGATGCAAGTAACTATTACACCATATTTATTTATTTAAACATTTATTTTAACTTAACATCACAGTCTCTGAATACAAACCACACTTCAAAATATTGGTAACTTAACATCACAGTCTCTGAATACAAACCACACTCCAAAATTGTAGTAACTTAATATCACAGTCTCTGAATACAAACCACCACCAACTGCATTGTATTGGGCTCAAAATCTCTGCTTTCTGGCTTTTTTACTAGCAAAATCATCAATGATGTCTTCATACAACACGTCTTTCCCCACTTCATGGTTGATGCTGATTATTGCAAGACCATTGAGTCGCTCCTGCCCCATAGATGATCTTAAATAGGTCTTGATGAGTTTCAGCTTCGAAAAGCTCCTCTCTGCTGAGGCCACAGTCACAGGCAGAGTACAGGCAATTCTCAGTGCAACCCACAGATTGGGATACAATTCCTCAAAATGTTTTTTGTGGATAAAGGTGAGGAGCTCAAGAGCAGTCATTTCGTCTGAGGGCAAACTTGGTAAGTGTTTAACTTCCATAGCCAGTTCCTTTCCATCAATGTCACTTTCCATATCCAGAGGTTAATGTCTTGCATAGTTTGTCACACTGGTTGTTCAATGACTGATCATCCAGTTTCTGGAAATTGACCAGCACTCCAAATTGGTCTCTTACTTCACTCAGAGTTTTAAATCTATCAGTTAAGGATTGAATGGTAGTGTCAACAACAACATTAAAGAATATTATTTCTAGCCTCTTCATTGCATCTGCAATGGGCTCATCTGCGGCCCCATAAGCAAAGTGTCTTTTTTTAGTACTTCTTAATCTCTTTTCTTTGAGTACAGCCTCTACATTCATTTTCTCACACATATCTTTAGCAGAGACTTGAGCTGAAGTGAATCCAATTCTGTAATTAGTCAGAGATGTTTTCGCTTTAGTAAGGAGGTCAACTGCCACATCAAGCTGCATTTTAGGAGACTGCAGGAGCTTACTGACATGGTTCACAATGTGTAGAATGTCATACCATATGACTGTGCAAATGATAAATCGGTATGACCCCACCTCTTCTGCCAAACTTTGGGTTTCAACCTTGGTCAGAGGATCAGACACTTCCCTGACCTTCAACAAAGCTTCCCTTATATTAGAGGCCTGATACCGCACAGCTTCTATGCTATTAATACGGCTCTCCCATCTTGTGTCACTCCAGGTCTTGAGTGCAACAGTGACATAATCTTTTAGGATTGCCCATCTTTGTGGTGAGGCTGAAAATAGGTTGTACAGTTTCTGAACAGTGCCGAAATAGCTAGTGGCATCTATTGAAGCTGTTGCTGCATCAGATATCATCAAGTTTAGGGAATGTGCTCCACATGGAACTTAGAGTGCACGAGGGTTCTTCTCAAGAAGTCTGGCTTGAACTCCTTTGTTTCTCCCTTTCATGTTGGCACCATTATCATATGATTGTCCTCTGCAATCTTCAAGGAGAATATTCAGTTACTTCAGTTTCTTTATAATTAGAGATGACAAACCAAGACCTGTTGTTTCAGAAGCTACAAGGAACCCCATAAAATGTTCCTTAATTTCTGGTTTCTTATCCATTTTGACAGTCCTTATGACGACTGACATCTGTTCTTGATGGCTTACATCGGGAGTACAGTCCAAAATAA
Organism: Oratosquilla oratoria; assembly: GCF_046742065.1. Classification (NCBI taxonomy): domain Eukaryota; kingdom Metazoa; phylum Arthropoda; class Malacostraca; order Stomatopoda; family Squillidae; genus Oratosquilla; species Oratosquilla oratoria. Next base: position 1,797,343 of record NW_027467717.1, on the reverse strand, counting down.
TTGAATAATATTTGGACTGTTTAACTTTAGTCACCATTGTGTCCATTATTTTAGTACTGACTGAAGCAATAAGTTCATTTTGGATGATATTTCCAAGGTAGCTGGAATGACTGAACTGGCCACTCTCAACACGCTCAATGTGCTGCTTCATGACAGGATCAAATTTAGCAAGCAGCTCCACCTCTTTTAGAAAATTCCCATTATTCTGCTGGTGTAACGTGTTTGATGAACCTCTAAATGCAAGATTTCTCTCGGCTAAGGATTGGATAATGGCGATCAAGCGAGTCAGGACATCTCTCCAGCGCCTCTTTTCAGCCTACAATAGTGTTCTTTCAGCTTGGTCTATTGTCTTTCCAGTTTGCAAACGGAGTTGTAAATCTTTCCAGGTTGCCATGTGCGCTATGTGTGCTGGACTGCTTTCATGACTTTTCAAAAGTGTGCCTATGTTTTTCCAGTCTGTCAGTCCTTCTGTCACTAACTTTTGTTCTTTGGTTGAAAATAATTTACAACAAAAGCAATAGAGAGCATTTTTTGTTTTTGAGTAGATAAGCCAAGTCCGCTTCATCTTTTCTCCATTAACCAATGTTCTAAAAAAATAATGATAATGAAAACTTCTTCCGTCTTCTTTTTTTGGGAAATGTGAAATCAGAACTAATCTGAAATGGCCCTCTACCTACTGCATCCGTTCTAAATGCATCAGACAGAATGGTTGGCCAGTTAGCAGGATCTAGTGGTTTAGAATAAATGGGAGGCTGCTCAGAAGTAGATGATGCCTTCTGTGGTTCTGGGGAATGTGGTGGTCTTGGTGGCAGTACAGCTTCCTGGACAGATCCTGATGAATGTGATGGCACTGGAGCATCCTGTTCAGGAAGTTTCAGAATATTCCTCTGGCTTGCTGTCTGGAGCTCCAATATATTTTAGAATTGATCCTGCAAAATTACAAATTTCCTTAGATGATTAGGCGTTAGTCTAAAATAATACTCACCATTCAGAAAACATAATAAAACCAAACTTTAATGTGTTTCTTTAAATTATTAAATAAACGATAATGAATTACCTTTTTCTTTTGACCATTTTTCTTCGTCAAATTTCTTTTTCTTTCGTTTCTCTGCTCCGCTGAGATAAATTCGTTTTGATGCCATTACGGGAATGATGATTGGCGAGTCTTAGAGTCTAATGTAGGCCTAGCACAGAAATCTGTTAAGTGAAAACCTTATAAATACATGGAATCAATTTTACATACACGATATTCGAGTAGAATAAATATGATTATTTTGATCAGTATAGGCCTAAAACAGATATCTGTAAAGTGTAAACCTTTTAAATACCCTTAAATAAAAATAATTCTACATATACAAAATTCGGGTAGACCTGAAAGGTGAACAGATGGGTGATTGTTGAGCCTGTGGTTATCTTAATATTATATACAAACTAGAGAAACGGACCACACGACAAACGGAATAGAATTCATGTATTTTTGTCACTTCCTTTTGAGCTAACCTCGGTCCTGCCATCTAGTGTTTTTTTCATTAGGTAGGTGAAGTGAGAAAATAAATAATCATAATTTTTATAATAAAGAAATAAGCGAATAAATGAATAAGGGATTGGATAAAATATCGATACAAAATAAACAAAATTGAACATATGAACATATATGAACATTGAATATTGAAAAAGGTGGAAGAGGTAAACATTCCATAGAATACAAACATTTCCTATTGTGCATACAAATATAATAAAAGGAATTCCAACTTACAGTCACAGAACACACAAACTTACAAATTTACACTATTAGAAGCTAAGCATGAAGCGACCAAAGAGTAAACAAGAACGCTGGTGATGCCAATTCCAGTGACAAATAAAGCCAAACAATTGGACAAAGAATAGTAAGCTAATGGCCAAAAAGAGTTTGTAATCAACAATTAATAAAATCTGTAGCCATAAGCCCTAGCTTAGTGAACACATAAATGAATAAATAAAGCCAATTAATGCTTACCATATTATATCTTTAGATTAAATAAGATGTAGGTGATTTTTAACAAGATAGTATTTTTATCAGACGATCAAAACATTTCAAACAATAACAAACACTGCAAGAGGCGTGTTGTTGTTTTGCGTCGGCGAGCGGGAGAGGCACAGGCTCATATTTGACCTTCGGTAGCGTTACCTAGCTATTGGGCCGGCCGGGGGCCCCCTGGTAGGTTGGGGGCCCTAGGCAATCGCCTATACCGCCTATAGCTAGAAACGGCCCTGCATACATACGCACACATATACATGCTTTGCAGAAACCATTGGGAAATTGAAACATACACACACACATTTTCTATAATTGTTCTATGTACA
>NW_027467717.1:1772500-1782500 GCF_046742065.1 Oratosquilla oratoria | reverse complement strand
AGTTCCCTCGTAGACAGATTACTGATCTATCTCGTCAGCGATCTGGTCTTCGATACTGAGGAGAACCTCCATCTCGCCGTTCACGAGGGACTCATTTCGATGTATTTGTCGACCAGTCCCTCCGGAGCCTGAGGAACTCCTACTGCAACTTGACCTCCCAGAGAAGGACAGCGGACGTTCTCAACTTCTCGTCGAATTTCGGTCGAAGTCCTCCCGTTGTAGGACCGAGTTCAGGATCCTAAGTGATGAGGAAAACCATCCCCGAGAGGTCTGTGAAGACGCCGAAGAGGGCTTAGAGATGTAAGACCTTTTCAACCCCGTTCTTGGTGACCTAGAGAGTCCTGAAGGAACTTGTTCCTAAATTCGATATAGTATTACTCCCACTGTCGTCCAAAACTGGGTTTTTCGAGCTTCGATCTGAAACTTATCAATGTGTGACGTCACTCACACTGCCTAGACCTTGTGTCACCCAAAGAATGAATCAAATAAGATACAGTAGTTTGTAATATGTCAAAACAGAATGTGTTGATATTTCCATCAGGTGAAAGGGGTTAATTTAAATAATGTTCAACCTATTTCAATCCAGCAGCGTAATCCAAATAATGTCATACACACGACATTTATGTGTCTTTTTTATTAAACAGCATCTCATAGATTACGTGTGTTGTTTATACTGTATTTGTACGCAGTATCATACTTGAGTTAATTGTGGTGTTCTTTACATTTTTGGAGCTTCCCTGACAGTTTACCTAGTGATTAACCTCTTTTAATGGTAGCTATGATAGATATGTGGTGACGAAACATGTTGATGGTGATGTACATGCATAAAAACTAATATATCTGAACATATCAATGCTTATCGGCTGAAAGAAACCTGCACGCTTGCTTCCGTCCAACGTACGCCTACCACTCTCACTAGTTTCGTGAAGATCCTCGGGGTAAGCGAGAAACCGAAAGGGAGTATGCGAGGCCAAGTTCGTTTCCGAGCGACCTCGTCCGTGGGCGTTAGTCAAGAGGCTTCGTCCTGGGTGAAGACGTTCCCTGAGCGTCTCCCACGAAGACGGGCCTGGACCCTCGGTATGTATCCAACTCACCCCAAGTCTTCCCGCGGGAAGTTCTCGAAGCCCGTGGCGAGCGTCTTCATCCAATAGTGTGCTATGGCAATTTGTGACGTCTCATCACCCACAAGCGGACTTCTATATGTTTAATACCTAGTGACATCATGTGATTATACTGTGACGTCACCGGATTGATCATGGCGCCATAGGATCGTCTCGTGACGTCACAGGGACACAAATTGACGTCATAGGACTACATGGTGACGTCAATTTATCACAATGACGTCATCTTATCATACCGTGACATCACTGAGTCACAGTGAGCGTTGAAATAAATTTTGACATGGTAAAATTCTGGACCATCATGACTGTAGATTAAATTAAGTTGAATAGGAAAAGTCATGTTCATTTCGACCTAAGTCACAGTGAGCGTCGAAATTAATTTTAACATGGTAAAATTCTCGACCATCATGACTGTAGATTAAATCAAGTTGAATAGGAAAAGTCATGTTCATGTTGACCTGAGTCACAGTGGGCGTTGAATTAGTTTAACATGGTAAAATTCTTGACCATCATGACTACAGATTAGCTTAAGTTGAATAGGAAAAGTCATGGTCATTTCGACCTAAGTCACAGTGAGCGTCGAAATTAATTTTAACATGGTAAAATTCTCGACCATCATGACTGTAGATTAAATTAAGTTGAATAGGAAAAGTCATGTTCATGTCGACCTGAGTCACAGTGGGCGTTGAATTAGTTTAACATGGTAAAATTCTTGACCATCATGACTACAGATTAGCTTAAGTTGAATAGGAAAAGTCATGGTCATTTCGACCTAAGTCACAGTGAGCGTCGAAATCAATTTTAACATGGTAAAATTCTCGACCATCATGACTGTAGATTAGCTCAAGTTGAATAGGAAAAGTCATGTCCATTTCCACCTGAGTCACGGTGAGCGTCGAAATTAATTTTAACATGGTAAAATTCTCGACCATCATGACTGTAGATTAGCTCAAGTTGAATAGGAAAAGTCATGGTCATTTCGACCTGAGTCACAGTGAGCGTTGAAATTAATTTTAACATGGTAAAGTTCTTGACCATCATGACTATAGATTAGCTTAAGTTGAATAGGAAAAGTCATGTCCATTTCGACCCGAGTCACAGTGCGCGTCGAAATTAATTTTAACATGGTAAAATTCTCGACCATCATGACTGTAGATTAGCTTAAGTTGAATAGGAAAAGTCATGGTCATTTCGATCTGAGTCACAGTGAGCGTTGAAATTAATTTCAACATGGTAAAATTCTTGACCATCATGACTATAGATTAGCTTAAGTTGAATAAAAGAAGTCATGTCCATTTCGACCTGTGTTTTTTTTTTTTTAAGGTCAAGGCATTTTATTTATATAATACGTAGCACTTTGCGCCAACTTAAACTGTACTACTTAAAACTGATTTTCCTCTTCTCATTACACTAAATGATTGTAGTTTCTTTGAACTAATTTATACTCATTTTAACTAACACTAGATTCCCTAAGTCTAAAGTTCTTTTGTGTTTTACTTGGGGGTGGAACATCAGGTAAGTCATCTTTAAACTCAAGCCAAGTGAAGTTGATAAGAGGTTGGCTGTGGCTCATGAGAAGGGCTGGGTGGTGATTTTTTTTTTTTTTTTTTTTTTGCTTAAGAAACCTGGAAGGAGGGTGGTGCCGTGAGGCGTTAGAAGACCATTGAAGCTCGGAGGTATGGGGCTGCCGAGGCCTGATGATCCTCGGGGAGCCACCCTCCGTATCATAAGACACGTCCCCTTGTCCTCCAAGAGGCCCGGGTTCTTACCACGGACGACTTGAGGACGTATGGGGAACGGAGTACGAGTGGAAAAGGTCAAAGTCTACGCCTAGGGCCTGACAAAGAAAGTTATAAGGCGTTAAAGGACCATTATTGGTCGAAGGTATGGGGCTGCCGAGGCCTGATGACCCTCGGGGCGTCACCCTCCGTATCATAGGACACGTCCCTTTGTCCTCCGAGAGGCCCGGATTCTTACCACGTACGACTCGAAGACGTATGGGGAACGGATTACGAGTGGAAAAGGTCAAAGTCTACGCCTAGGGCCTCACAAAGGGAGCCATTAAGGCGTTAGAGGACCATTATTGGTCGGATGTATGGGGCTGCCGAGAGGCCTGATGACCCTCGGGGGCACCCCCTCCGTACCATAGGACACGTCCCCCTCTCTTCCGAGAGGCCCGGGTTCTTACCGCGGACGACCCGAAGACGTATGGGGAACGGATTACGATCGTATAAGGTCAAAGTCTACGCCTAGGGCCTGACGAAGCAAGCTATGAGGCTGTTAGAGGACCATTGATGACCGGAGGTTTGGGGCTGCCGAGAGGCCTGATGACCCTGGGGGGCGCCACACTCCGTACCATAAGACACGTCCCCCTGTCTTCAAAGAGGCCCGGGTTCTTACCACGGACGGCCTGGAGACGGGGACGTATTGCGATCGTATATGGTCAAAGTCTACGCCTAGGGCCTGATACAAACCGTGAGGCAATAGAGGACCGATGATGGTCAGAGGTATGGCGCTGCCGAGAGGCCTGATGACCCTGGGGGGCGCCACACTCCGTACCATAAGACACGTCCCCCCCGTCTTCAAAGAGGCCCGGGTTCTTACCACGGACGGCCTGGAGACGGGGACGTATTGCGATCGTATATGGTCAAAGTCTACGCCTAGGGCCTGAAACAAACCGGGAGGCAATAGAGGACCGATGATGGTCGGAGGTATGGCGCTGCCGAGAGGCCTGATGACCCTGGGGGGCGCCACCCTCCGTACCATAAGACACGTCCCCCTGTCTTCCGAGAGACCCGGGTTCTTACCACGGACGGCCTGAAGACGGGGACGGATTGCGATCGTATATGGTCAAAGTCTACCCCTAGGGCCTGATACAAACCGTGAGGCAATAGAGGACCGATGATGGTCAGAGGTATGGCGCTGCCGAGAGGCCTGATGACCCTGGGGGGCGCCACACTCCGTACCATAAGACACGTCCCCTGTCCTCCGAGAGGACCCGGGTTGTTTACCAGGGACGGCTCGAAGACGGGGACGGATTGTGCTCGTATAAAATCAAAGTCGAAGAATGAGACAAACCAGCAGCCAAGCGGAAAGCGATAAAACTAACAGACGATTAACCAGCAGGAAACGGAACCGCCTGCACCCATGTGGGCAGTGAGTCATTATGTGATAAATTGACGTCACCATGTAGTCCTATGACGTCAATTTGTGTCCCTGTGACGTCACGAGACGATCCTATGGCGCCATGATTAAATCCGGTGACGTCACAGTATAATCACATGATGTCACTAGGTATTAAACATATAGAAGTCCGCTTGTGGGTGATGAGACGTCACAAATTGCCATAGCACACTATTGGATGAAGACGCTCGCCACGGGCTTCGAGGACTTCCCGCGGGAAGACTTGGGGTGAGTTGGATACATACCGAGGGTCCAGGCCCGTCTTCGTGGGAGACGCTCAGGGAACGTCTTCACCCAGGACGAAGCCTCTTGACTAACGCCCACGGACGAGGTCGCTCGGAAACGAACTTGGCCTCGCATACTCCCTTTCGGTTTCTCGCTTACCCCGAGGATCTTCACGAAACTAGTGAGAGTGGTAGGCGTACGTTGGACGGAAGCAAGCGTCTCCACACTCATGTTCCTAGACGGCTAGTTGATGCATTTGCCCACCGGGGAGGGTGCATCGGCCGACATCTCAGTGGCTCTGAGTGTGTTGGCGGACGTGGAGTTCGGGGTGGACTGGGACGGGTCTACCCTTGCTCCCACACAGAGACTTTATTGGCTCGGGATTGAGTGGGACACAGTCAGCGTCCTTCGGGTGCTCCCCTGCGCCAAAAGAGCGTGCTTCTCTCACACGTCCTCCCTCCTTCGGTGGCGGGGGAGGGGGGTTGCCTCAACTTCGCGACCCCGGCCCTTCCACTGAGCCGCTTGGGGCGCCGACGGCTGGTACGGGAGGTCGTCAGGAGCATACTGCTTCTCCCGCGTGACCTGCCCGGGCCGATACCCTCAGCACTCCACAGGTTGTTGCGTCCCTGGCTTCGGTCGGGGGCCCTACGCCGGTCGCTCTATCCAGGTTTCAAGAGATCTACGTAGTGTAGCAACTACGCCCACAAGTGTTCGAGTCGTTCTCCCTCCGCTACGGCACCCCAGAGGTGGACCTGTTTGCCTCCCCAAACACGACCCAGCTCCCCCTTTACCTCACCTGCATCCAAAGGACACGCACAGGAGGCCCAGACGCCTTCACAGAGGACTGGAACAGCTGGAGGTACGTATTCATTTTCCTCCTCCAGCGACACTAGTCCTCCTGAAGGTGATGCAGACCCTCAGATCCTTCAAGGGTCAGGTCCTCCTGATAGCTCCCTACTGGCCAACCCAGCCGTGGTTCGGGGAGCTAATGAGATGGGGCCCTTCTCCCCTTCTACTGGGGTCAGCCTGCCTAGCCAACAGCCTTACCGCGCCTCTCCAAGCGTCACTCCAACTTGATAATTGGAGTTTCTACAGGGAGCTCTCAGCCAACTCTTCTCTACAGAGGCAGCAGACAAGATGCTCAGAGCTCACCTTCCGTCCTCAGTGCGGCAGTGTGGGTCCTGCTGACGGAGATTCCGGAACTGCCTTCGGAGACGCGCGATGGTGACCATCATCGCCAGCATGGTCCCGGACTTCCTGACTTGGCTGGCTACCTCCACCAACAGGGCACCGGCGACTATCTTGCCTCACTATACAGCCCTCACTGATCCGCTACGCTTTGGCATGAACATCCGAGTGCCACAGAGGGCGTGAACCCTCCTAATGAAGGGGATCAGCGCCTCGAGAGAGCCGAGACATCAACCGGTCCTGGCCTGGTCCTTGCATCGTGTTCTGCAGTACCTGGCGTTCGAAAGGGCCATTATGGAGGAAGAACACTTCCCTCGACGCGTCGCCTTTCTGCTCGCCTTGACTACGGACTACAGGGCTTCACAGCTGGCGGCAATCACCCGCCACCCGTCCGTCTCCAAACTGGAGGAGGACAGCTCGGCCCTAACCCTCTCTCCATCACCAACATTCCTGGCCAGGAACGGCCGAGCGGACGACATGATCGGCCCTCTCAGAATACAATCCTTCCGGGAGGGAGGACGCCCACATCCACTGCGCCCGGTCCGTGCGTTCAAAGACTACGTGGACCACACGGAAGAGATTTCTGAGGATCATCTCTTCTACAACTCGAAATTTAGGATTCCCCTAACCCCGAGGTCCCGGGCGCACCTGCCCTTCCGCTTTTTGGGAGAGAGCCGACCCGGGCCATGCCCCGCACGCCCACAGCATCAGGGACTTTGTGGCATCGCTGGAGTTTCTCCGCACCCACTCTGTGGAGCGGGTGCGGGACCTAGGGACTGGACATCGACGACTCCCTTGGGGACATGGTGTCTCTACCACTCGGTCGCCCCTGTCCCATGTGTCGCCATGGAAACGGCTCCACCCCTCTCATCTCAAAAAAGTGGAGGGGGCAAAGGGCGACCGAGGAGTGGGGAGGGGCCAGGAACCGTTGAACAGGATACAAATTTCGTATAATTTACACATTGTGTGAACAGTGCAATGTTCTGCATGTCACATTCTTCGGCGTGGGTACTTGACGTTTCTTTCTCCCCTCTACTGAGTGATAAAATGAATAAGTCTCCCATAGGAAAGACACACGTAATAACGGTTTGATTCAGGCTTCACCTCTCCTCCCACCTGTCCTCGTCTCATGCATAGCTTCGCTGTGCAGGTTTCTTTCAGCCGATAATACTTCTTTGTCGCGGCTCGTGCCGCTTAAATTCTTCTTATCGGCTTAAGAAACCTGCAATGATTTAGGGTCCCTCCCTCCTCCCACAGGCGAAGCCTTCATTTCTCATTGAAGTGACGCGACGTCCGGCTCGAGCTAGCCGGGTAAGAAGGGAGGGGATAGGGAGGGGGAGGTGGGGTCGACAATGCGCATGCCTGCACAGAGCCGGGAATTTTAAATTTCCGATGATTTTGGCGGAAAATTCAAACCACACTCAACCTTCGGGAAATGGCCATATGACCAGGAGTGTGGTATGGGATTATCGCTATAGCTTCGCTGTGCAGGTTTCTTAAGCCGATAAGAAGAATTTAAGCGGCACGAGCCGCGACAAAGAAATAATATGGTTAATTCTGTCACAATTTAAAATGTCGTATTTTTCCAATTGTATTGTGGTGTTGTTTCGTAAACTGTCATTGTTTTATCGCGTCGATGATGAACTATGAAAACGCATCGTTTGTTTATCAACATCGGAATACGAAAGCGCGGGGACTACACGAGAGTAATATTTAAGATTGATATTTGTATTTCACATAAGTGAGTATGTATTCTTATTACAGTACGGTAAATGTTTTAGGTACTCGATGATATTTTCGTGACATAAATATACGATGTTATATAATATATTTTAATTTTTACTTCCAAGTTGTGGATTGTCTCTATACTCTTATCTTAGACTTAGTTATTATTATTATAGAGTCAGACTATAATTTTTCTTCCTTAGTATGTTTGTTAGGAAAAATATTTGTGTATGCCACTGAATATTTAGATCACATTTCTGTTAAGCAATGTTAAGTAGGTAATTTATAATAACTTCTACCTACAAATAGGGATAGAGATTTTATTTAATTATCAGTCATGCTTATGAATACTTACTTGGTTTACTTGGAGAAGTTCCGAGGTCTATCTTCACACCTTTAGTGGTCTATCGCTGCTGCCAGTCCTGCTGTCCCTCCTCACAAGGGCCAGTTGGTCAGTTATTGTGTTGGAAGACAACGTACTGATGGCATTGGGGGCTTGTCTGGCACCTTCCATAGAAATCTGTCCAACACATGCTTGAAGCTATCTGCCAGGCTGTTGGATCTCTCTCTCACTTGTTTTGGAAGAGTGTTGAAAATTTTTGGACCCTCGTGACCTAGGCTGGATGCCAGTAATGTCTTAACCCTCTCTGGGGCTCTTGGTGGGAGCGTTTGTCTCTCACACCTTGTAAGAGGCCGGTAGTTGTACGAATGGAAATGAGCCTGCCTGCTCGCCTGTTGTTTTGAAAACATGAGGTGACGCTATGTCTATGTAAACACACCGACGGTGGTGACTGTTTTATAATCGATGATGTAATCAAACTCTGTAAGCGCGGGTTAGCTTCGTTTGACTAATGCTGAGGTAAACAATTTTGCTAGTGGCATTGAAATGGCTTTCCGGATTGGTGCAAGGTGGAGAAGGAGGAAAAAACTATTGGTGCATGAATTCAAAGTCACGCCCATAAGGAGTGACATTTACTTCAGAAGTCACCGGAGATTGGATTAGAAAAATTAGTGACGTCAGACGAAGGTAGCTTAGCGTAGGATACGGGATCTCGTCAGAGGGTGTGGAGAGAGGATCGAGAGAGGATCAGGAGACGATGTAGAGAAGAGAGAAAGAGATCCCGAGTGTAAGCAGAAGGTGAAATTACAGTGAAAGAAGAAAGAAAATTCACCACCCTTTTATTAACCCAAAGGACGAGAGAACTAGGCACGGGGCCTAGAAAATAGTGAGACTACAGGAAAAGAAGGCAAGGGGCCATGAGACGAGTGATATTACAAGTCAAATTTAAGTGACAGTGGTGATAAGGGTGGTGAAACACCTGCATCCGTGCCTTATACTGTGATATGGCTTGATTGTTGAGGGTGTGGGGTCAGAAACAAGGCCCTCCAGGATTTTCCATGTATGGACGACCCTATACCTTTCTCTCCTCCTTTGTTGGGAGTAGAATCCCAGTGCTTCCAAGCGATCGCAATAATTGAGATCCTTCATCCCTCTAATATACCTGGTGTAATTTCTTTGGACAGCCTTAAGCCTATGGACATCTCTTTGTTTATGTGGTGACCAGAATTAGCTACAGTAGTCCAGGATAGGTTGAATTAGTGCCTTTCAAAGGGTTAGCATTACATCTGCCTCTCTTGTGGAGAAAGTCCTTAATACCCAGCTGGCCATCCCTCATACTCCTTTCACGGTCTGTGTGATGTGGTGCTAGAAAGTGGCGTCATCACCTAGATATATACCCAGACATTGTATATGGGTTTTGGGTGTGATTTTCATTCCTCTTTCTGTGTGCATTTCGATGTTATCGTTAATATCTTGGTTGGTGCCATATCTCATGACCTCAAACTTCTCTTCATTGAACTGCATATTGCAATCGTTAGCCCAAGCAAAGACCATATCGAGGTCGTCTTATAGATGGTGTACGTCTTCACTTTTCGGCACTGCACGACTGACGTGGGTATTGTCGGCAAAAGACATGAGGGTTGAGTCCACTCTCCTATTTATGTCATTCATATGAATTAAGAATAGGAGTGGGCCAAGGACAGAGCCTTGTGGTACTCCGCTTACTACTTTGGATTCGCTGGACTTCAGGCCATCAACTGCGACTGTTTGGGTACGGTCTGTCAGGAAGTTGTAAATCCATATTCCTAGCTTCCCTGAGATTCCTAGGTCCCTTGCTTTGTGGAGTAGGACTCCATAGTCTACCTTGCCGAAGGCTTTGGCAAAGTCTAGAAATACTACATCAACATTCTTCCCCTCTAACAGGTTCCTTAGCAGCCAGCCGTAGTGTGTCAGTAGGTTTGAGAGGCAGGATCGACCTTTTCTAAAACTATGCTGGTTCTCTTTTATAAGGTTATTCTTTTCGAGGTATGCAAACAGTTTGTCCCTTACGCATTTCTCAATTACTTTGATGATGTGGGACGTGAGGGCAACTGGTCGATAATTCTTTGGCAAAGTCCTGTCTCCTCCTTTATATATTGGGCTTATTATGGCTTGTTTCAGTAACGCTGGGATCTTATCTTTGTCAAGAGAAGATTGCCACAACATATGGATTGGGACA
>NW_027467717.1:1755000-1760000 GCF_046742065.1 Oratosquilla oratoria | reverse complement strand
TAATATGGCCGTGTTGAGCCAAGACCGAGAGAATACAAGGTCAACTCACGCGCATGTTGTGACGTCATCAGAAGTGGAGCCCACAGAGAAAATGGTGAAAACGTAACTGAAAATGTTAGGTAAAAGAGAAAACGTACAGGCACCACAGATTTTATGGGAGACTTACCTATTTCATGTTCTGCAACCGTTAAAATGGGGGTTCCATTTTGGAAAAATATTCTTGTGGTTTATTTTTGACATATTTAATAAAGAAATTTAAAGGTTAATCTTTGTGTAGAGGGCAAACAAGTATCCAAGTCTATGAATCCATTTACCACAAACAATTATTTTTGTCTATGAAGAAAACGATTTGCTAAACTTAAAGGATATGGCATGAATTATCGATGATATGTAGATGACAGCATGCCACTTGTTTAAAAACAATACACATCCCTGTTTCGGTGGTACGGTTACCCAATACCTAATATGGGCGTTTCCTTTTATCATTACTTTTTAACACTGTCTACGTTATTTGATTGTTAAATACTAATTATTCTTATTTCCATCCAATGTCAATATCCCAAGAAATAACAAAATTAGGTACAAATTTAGTATAAAACACGGTAAGTAAATATTACATTTCCGATTTGTTTACATGAAACACTGACATTTCATTTTTTGTAACAACGACCCATGTATATTACATGGTTGACGACTGGATTTTGAGTGCAACAACTTTTATTGTGTAATTATTGTATTATATTTTGATGGGTTAATATAAACAATCACAAAGTTTTAATTCAAATGTCGATATTTAACTATCAGATTCAATTTCTATCCACAAACATCATAGGGCAATGACGCTGGCTACGGAAGCTAAGCTGGAATGCATTTGCTTCAAAGTGCCGACTGCATATGTAAGAATTGGTTGGATTAAATCTTTCTGTTCGTTTGCAAAACGTAATCCACTTATTTCTCACATATTCATCCTCTGGAAATCTATGGTAAGTTATTTCAGACCCTTTCACATGTGTTTTTCTGCACAATGGGACGGCATAATTATTTTAGTTACGCATAAATATTCTAAAAGAAAATGGAGACACGTTCCCGACTCCAGCCACACCTGGACTGAGGCCGGAATTTCAACGAACCCTCGGCCAGGTACTCCTAGTGACGTCACTGCGCAAACGACCTAAATACTGGTTAGCTGTTGAGTAGACCTTGTATTCTCTCGATCTTGTGTTGAGCGACAAAGGACGCGTAACAAGGTGTGGAAATTATGATTCTGGTTGGTCCTTTTCCTCAGCTGCCGTCAGGTGATTTTATTCACCTCCATGCCACCCCGAGGCTGGTCAAGGACTTAGAGTCTACTATCTCCAGGAACCCCCTTCCGTTCCGGGTGGCTTCATCTCCGTGGTACTCCCTCACGTGAGAGACGAGCACCCCCACCCACCCCCTCACCACCCGGACGCCATCATTTGTTTAGAAGCAACCATCCCTCCACCACCCACTCCCCCACCACCTCACTCTCACGAGCCACCTGTAAAACACCCGATAACAATCAGCCCCCGCCCACGCAACCTCTCCCCTACTCCCCTGTTGTTTGTCTGCCAGAGGTCGCTGGGCCTCTCTCATCGCAGGCAACCACCACCACCACCACCACCACCACCACCACCACCTCCTCCTCGTAGGCGGAACTGTTGAACTCACGGTGACCCCCCACACTCCTACTCGATGTCCTGAACTTCCAACCCCGGCATTCAGAGTATTTGTGAGTCCACAATAAACTACAATCAAAACAATGCTCATCGCCAGTACCACACAAACCACGATGCCAATAGGGGACAGGTCCCTCGAACAACCCGCACAACTACTACTATTACTACAATGCCCCAGGCACTCGCGAAGAGGGCCGAAGCGGCCGGCACCTTTACTATCGCCATCAAAACCAAAATTAAGATAAGAAAAATGGACAAAGAACTAATTACAGTGAATGTTGGCACAATTCAAGACATAAAAGTCATAATTTGTTGAACTAAAGGTAGAACAAGTACTACGTCGACTGATAAATGTATTAGTACAATAAAAAGTAAATATACGGATCATAAAAACGTAAAAAGATTAAATACATTAATAGATAAATAAATAGAAAATAGATAATATCAAATAAGACACACTTATCGTTTTGGGCGACTTCAGTGCGGTTACTGGCACCGTTAGAACTGGCTATGATATATTGGTCCCCATGGTTCTGGAACCAGTAATATCAACAGTTCTCTCCTTCCAAACTTTACAAAGTCTAGAAGGCTGAGGATTGGCGGCTCTTGGTTCCAGAGGCGAGAGCCATACCAATGGGCATGGTATAGTAATGCCAGAGGATTGGCGAAGGAGATCGATCACACACTTGTCAGCGCTTATTGGAAGATTATACAGAATTTCAGTGGTTATCGAAGTGCTGAATCCTTTGGGACCGATCATAGAGTTGTGGTCGCAACACTTAGATTGCGTAACAAATCCAGGAGAATACTGAGATGTAACCCACCTGGATTCCGACTAAAGAAACTGAGGGATGGTGCGTGTGCCCTGGAGTATGCGGTAGCAATCTCTAATCGGTTTGAAGCACTTGGGTCTCTCGAGGACCCTGAAGAACTATGGGACGCGAAACTCTGAAAGCTGTCGAGGAGTGTGTTGGAGAGCGCCCAAGGTCGAGTAGTGATGTGGCGTCGCACAGTAGTTGGATTGTCCAAATAGTTTATTTATCAGAAATCTAAGGATTGTAACAACCCATTTTCGCCCATATATTTTTCTCGCATTTCCCTCAAGTTGATTATGGCTGATGGATTTGTCCTTGGTTTGTAGATATAGCATGATGATGTTGGTGGTGTGTTCGTTAGTGCTTGAAAAACCTTCCCATCAACCATAGTTAGTATTTTTAAAAGGAAATGCGTGCAGGAGTGAGACAGTTGTCATTTAAATATCGTTTTTTTAAGATATTGCTAGGAGAAGCACCCATTTTATGTTTTATTAGACAGGTAAATGTATAATCTAACTGTTATTTTGTGTTACACTGCTTGAAAAGTATTGGATATGTGAAAATTTTTAATGTTTTGAAATATATAATAATGATGTATAGCATATACATAAGTTTTTTCCTGGTTATTATATATACTCTTTAGTCGTGCATATTTGTTCCTGTCTCATTATTGGGCGCCTGAAGACAGCATGACATTTGTGAGAGCAAGTTGATTAAAATGCAGTATTTTGTATTATTTATTTTTCACCCTAATATAATAATATAACTAAATTTTTCATGTATATTGATAATATATATATACTTTCCAACAATAAACAAGCAGCTTTTGATCAAAATTGTCACACTGATTTTTTTATTTTTGCTCACAAAATCAAGGAATCTGACTACTTTGCGTCGTGGTAGATACTGAAGAGTAAAGAGTTGGGCCGTGCTGCCAGAATGGCTTGGGACCAATATAAAACTGAGAAACGGGGGACTAAAGCTCCCATGAGAATGGATAAGGAGATGTACGTTAGGGGAATCGCTGAGGATGTCTAGGGTCATCTTAATGCAAATGACCTCAGGCCTGCTTACCGAGCCCTGAAGAAGCTCCGCTTCAAAAGTGTGACCAAGAGGATCACATTCAGAAGAGGTGATGGCGAGCTAATGTTAGGTGTGGAGAGGTGTAGCCCCTTTGCCGGGCACTTTGAGCAGTTGCTGATGGGTGACCCTCCAAGTGGACAGCTTCCCCTTGATGGTGTTCGGGTGGCGGTTCCTGATCCACCGATAGATGAATCTTCGCCCTCTCTAGCAGAGGTCAGAGAGGCTGAGTATGTGTGTGTGTGGAGGGAGGGGAGGGGGGTTGTTTCTAACCAATGATAGCGCCCGAGTGGTGAGGAGGTGGAGATGTGCTCGGCTCTCACGTGAGGGAGGGCCACGAAGATGAATCGAATCACCTGGCGACAGGGGAATGTACCACTCGGAACGGAAGGGGCTACTGTAGATAAGTCGTTGGCCACCGACGGGTTGGCATGGAGGCGAATAGAATAATTTGACGGCAGCTGGGATGTGAGTGAAAGGACCACCCGGCACAAAAGGGGCAGATGATATATTTCGGGGACCCTCAGGTCGGTTTTATTCAGCTGAGGGAACTCCCTTCCAATATATATATATTTATATATTCTATTTTTTCTATATCCATTCTATTCTTTATAATTTTCCTATACTCATTTTATCTCTATTTATTATTTGCTTATTTCATATTTCTATTTTTTATATAGTTATTTCAGTTCTATTATTTTATCTATATTTTCTTTAGTTTTTCTTTATTTTGTGTATATTCTTTATATATTCATTCTTATTTCTATACAGTATATCTATTTTCTATTTTCTTTATTATGGTGGCACATATATAGTAGAAACCGTGTTCATGTTATGGTTGAGTAATTGATCATTTTTCTGTCTGAATCGTGCCGACATCGGTTCTTGGGCCATTTCTTTCGATTCTTAATTGCGAAAACTTCTGCCGCGTTGGTTTTGACGGCGATGGTGGCGGCGCCGGTCGCCTTGGCCCTCCTCGCAAGCGCCTGGGGGTGCGTTGTTGTAGTAATTGTAGTAATAGTTGGGATTGTCACAAGCGCCTGGGGGGGCGTTGTAGTAGTAATAGTAGTGATAGTTCGGATTGTCGTAGTACACCCTTTGCCTTGTGTCGAGTACCTGTTCCCTCCTGATATCGTGGATTGGGTGGTGGTACTGGCGATGGGCATTGTTTTGATGGTGTGAATTGTGATAAAAATCTTTACTTTTTTGATAATTATTATGACCTCTTGATTTAGTATTGCTGCCACCTCGGTGCTGGACGGGTTGGCTTGGGTTAACGTTAGGCTTTGTGGCACTTTCGGCCATTTTTCTTTTTGCCTTTCGTTGAAGGGCAGAGTTAGTCTGAGGCTCTCTCCCGAGCTCTTCCTTCTTAACTTCTGCTAAATATGTCTTGTATTTTCGTGTTCTT
>NW_027467717.1:1745000-1747500 GCF_046742065.1 Oratosquilla oratoria | reverse complement strand
GAAGAAGGCCGAAGCGGCGATACCGTTACTGTCGACATCAAGACCAAAATTAAGATAAGAAGAATGGCCAAAGAACTAATTACAGTGAATGTTGGCACAATTCAAGACATAAAAGTCATAAATTCTTGAACTAAAGGTAGAACAAGTACTACGTCGACTGATAAATGTATAAGTACAATAAAAAGTAAATATACATAAAAACGTAAAAAATTAAATACATTAATAGATAAATGAATAGAAAATAGATAGTATCAACTATGACACACTTATTGTTTTGGGGGACTTCAGTGCGGTTACTGGCACCTTTAGAACTGGCTATGATATACTGGTCCCCATGGTTCTGAAACCAATAATTTCAACAGTTCTCTCCTTCCGAACTTTACAAAGTCTACAAGGCTGAGGATTGGCGGTTCTTGGTTGCAGAGGCAAGAGCCATACCGATGAGCATGGTGTCGTAATGTCAGAGGATTGGCGAAGGAGATCGATCACACACTTGTCAGCGCTCACTGGAAGATCCTACAGAACTTCAGTGTTTATCGAAGTGCTGAATCCTTTGGGGCCGATCATAGAGTTGTGGTCGCAACACTTAGACTACATATCAAATCCAGGAGAATACCGAGATGTAACCCACCTGGATTTCATCTAAAGAAACTGAGGGATGGTGCCTGTGCCCTGGAATATGCGGTAGCAATCTCTAATCGGTTCGAAACACTTGGCTCTCTCGAGGACCCTGAAGAACTATGGGACACTTTGAGACGCGAAACTCTGAAAGCTGCCGAGGAGTGCGCTGGTCGAGTAGTGGTGTGGCGTCGTGGTAGACACTGAAGAGTAAAGAGTTGGGCCGTGCTGCCAGAATGGCTGGGGACCAATATAAAACTGAGAAACGGGGGACTAAAGCTCCCATGAGAATGGATAAGGAGATGTACGTTAGGGGAATCGCTGAGGTAATCTTAATGCAAATGACCTCAGGCCTGCTTACCGAGCCCTGAAGAAGCTCCGCTTCAAAAGTGTGACCAAGAGGATCACATTCAGAAGAGGTGATGGCGAGCTAGTGTTAGGTGTGGAGAGGTGTAGCCCCTTTGCCGGGCACTTTGAGCAGTTGCTGATGGGTGACCCTCCAAGTGGACAGCATCCTCTTGATGGTGTTCGGGTGGCGGTTCCTGATCCACCAATAGATGAATCTTCGCCCTCTCTAGCAGAGGTCAGAGAGGCTGAGTATGTGTGTGTGTGGGGGGGGTGTTGTTTCTACCCAATGTAGCGTCCGAGTGGTGAGGGGGTGGAGATGTGCTCGGCTCTCACGTGAGGGAGGGCCACGAAGATAAATCGAATCACCTGGCGACAGGTGAATGTACCACCCGGAACGGAAGGGGTTACTGTAGATAAGTTGTCGGCCACCGACGGGTTGGCATGGAGGCGAATAGAATAATTTGACGGCAGCTGGGATGTGTGTGAAAGGGCCACCCGGCACAAAAGGGGCAGATGATATATTTCGGGGACCCTCAGGTCGATTTTATTCAGCTGAGGGAACTCCTTTCCAATATATATATAAATTTATATGTTTTTTCTCTTTATATATTCTATTTTTTCTATATCCATTCTATTCTTTATAATTTTCTTATACTCATTTTATCTTGATTTATTATTTGTTTACTTTCTATTTCTATTTTTTATATAGTTATTTCAGTTATATTATTTTATCTATATTTTCTTTAGTTTTTGTTTATTTTGTGTATATTGTTTATATATTCATTCTTATTTCTATACAGTATATCTATTTTCTATTTTTTTTTATTATGGTGGCACATATATAGTAGAAACCGTGTTCATGTTATGGTTGAGTAATATATCAATTTTCTGTCTGAATCGTGCCGACATCAGTTCTTTGGCCATTTCTTTCGATTCTTAATTGCGAAAACTTCTGCGGCGTTGGTTTTGACGGCGATGGTGGCGGCGCCGGCCGCCTTGGACTTCCTCGCAAGCGCCTGGAGGGGCGTTGTAGTAGTAATAGTTGGGATTATCGCAAGCGCCTGGGGGGGTGTTGTAGTAGTAATGGTAGTAATAGTTCGGATTGTCGTAATACACCCTTTGCCACGTGTCGAGTACCTGTTCCCTCCTGATATCGTGGATTGGGTGGTGGTACTGGCGATGGGCATTGTTTTGATGGTGTGAATGATGATAATTATCTTTACTTTTTTGATAATTATTGTAGGCTCTTGTTTTAGTATTGCGGCCACCACGGTGCTGGACGGGTTGGCTTGGGTTAACATGAGGCTCTCTGGCACTTTCGGCCATTTTTCTTTTTGCCTTTCGCTGAAGGGCAGAGTTAGTCTGAGGCTCTCTCCCGAGCTCTTCCTTCTTAACTT
This sequence comes from Oratosquilla oratoria, assembly GCF_046742065.1. Lineage (NCBI taxonomy): Eukaryota > Metazoa > Arthropoda > Malacostraca > Stomatopoda > Squillidae > Oratosquilla > Oratosquilla oratoria. Next base: position 1,745,137 of record NW_027467717.1, on the reverse strand, counting down.
CTGCCAAATATGTCTTGTATTTTTGTGTTCTTCGTTCCTTGTGAGGAGCCATTGTTTCTGCGGTCTGTGTCACATTTTGGAACGATTTTTTAAGAGGCCCATGAGTGGAAGTTGAGGGCACTGTTCTTTCTCCGGTT
>NW_027467717.1:1737500-1740000 GCF_046742065.1 Oratosquilla oratoria | reverse complement strand
CCATGCCTTTAACAACCAAAGCCATATCACAGTGTAAGGCACGGACGCATGTGTGATAGACAAACGCTCCCACCAAGAGCCCCAGAGAGGGCTAAGACCTTACTGGCATCCAGCCTAGGTCACGTCAGTAGGTTGTTTTCCAACACAATAACAGACCAACTGGCCCTTGTGAGGAGGGACAGCAGGACTGGCAGCAGCGGTAGACCACTATAGCTGTGAGGATAGACCTCGGAACTTCTCCAAGTAAACCAAGTAAGTAAGTATTCATGAGCATGACTAATAAAATCTCTCTATCCCTAGTTTTAGGTAGAAGTTATTACAAATTACCTACTTAACAACATTGCTTAACAGAAATATGATCTAAGTATTCAGTGGCACATAAAATATTTTTCCTAACAAACATACTAAGGAAGAAAAATGATTATTATTATTATAGTCCGACTCGTCACTCTAGTCTATAACTAATTATCTAATAAGTCTAAGAGTATAGAGACAATCCACAACTTGGAAGTAAAAATTAAAATATAACATCGTATATTTATGTCACGAAAATATCATCGAGTATCTAAAACATTCACCGTACTGTAATAAGAATACATACACACTTATATGAAATACAAATATTAATCTTAAATATTACTCTCGTCCCCGCGCTTTCGTATTCCGATGTTGATAAACAAACGATGTGTTTTCATAGTTCATCATGGACGCGATAAAGCAATGATAGTTTACGAAACAACACCATAATGCAATTGGAAAAATACGACATTTTAAATTGTGACTGAATTAACCATATGCTTTGAAATGTTCAGATATTTTAGTTTTTATGCATGTACACCATCAACATATTTTGTCACCACATATCTATCATAGCTGACACAAAAAGAGGTTAATCACTGGGTAAACTGTCAGGGAAGCTCCAAAAATGTAAAGAATACCACAATGAACTCTAGTATGACACTGCGTACAAATACAGTATAAACAACACACGACAGCGAGATGGAGGTTCTCAGTATCGAAGGGCAGATCGCTGACGAGAGATCTGTAATCTATCTACGAGGGAACCTCTACCGGAGACACTGGTTCCCTCCGGAAATTGTATTTTGAATTATGAAACTTTGAGACGGGTGATATTGATTCAATATTTTTGCTCAACATTATTGTTCCTCATTCCATGAATCTGTTATAAAAATTTCCCTGTTTATGATACTGAAGATTACGCGTTATTGTTTATTATTATTAACTGTATATGTATATCTTTATTAGTCTTGTAAGATTACTAATAGTTTGGTATGTATGATATGTATGTTTTTTGTGCATTAGCCATTCCGTCATTTTATTGGCAACTGCAGTCAAAGACGTATGCTCAATATCAATTGCTAAACAAAGACAAATGCTTAACAAAGACATATTATAGAGCAAGAATAACATTTACTGTATGACGAGCTGCTAAGAAGTGCTTTGGAGAGCGCCCAAGGTCGAGTAGTGGTGTGGCGTCGTGGTAGATACTGAAGAGTAAAGAGTTGGGCCGTGCTGCCAGAATGGCTGGGGACCAATATAAAACTCAGAAACGGGGGACTAAAGCTCCCATGAGAATGGATAAGGAGATGTACATTAGGGGATTCGCTGAGGATGACTAAGGCCATCTTGATGCAAATGACCTCAGGCCTGCTTACCGAGCCCTGAAGAAGCTCTGAAAAAAAAAACTGTGACCAAGAGGATCACATTTAGAAGAGGTGATGGCGAGCTAGTGTTAGGTGTGGAGAGGTGTAGCCCCTTTGCCGGGCACTTTGAGCAGTTGCTGATGGGTGATCCTCCAAACGGACAGCTTCCCCTTGATGGTGTTCGGGTGGCAGTTCCTGATCCACCGATAGATGAATCTTCGCCCTCTCTAGCAGAGGTCAGAGAGGCTGAGTATGTGTGTGTGAGGGGGGGAGGGGGGTTGTTTCTAACCAATGATGGATCCCAAGTGGTGAGGGGATGGAGATGTGCTCGACTCTCACGTGAGGGAGGGCCACGAAGATGAATCGAATCACCTGGCGACAGGTGAATGTACCACCCGGAACGGAAGGGGTTACTGTAGATAAGTCCTCGGCCACCGACGGGTTGGCATGGAGGCGAATAGAATAATTTGACGGCAGCTGGGATGTGAGTGAAAGGACCACCCGGCACAAAAGGGGCAGATGATATATTTCGGGGACCCTCAGGTCGGTTTTATTCAGCTGAGGGAACTCCTTTCCAATATATATATAAATTTATATGTTTTTTCTCTTTATATATTCTATTTTTTCTATATCCATTCTATTCTTTATAATTTTCTTATACTCATTTTATCTTTATTTATTATTTGTTTATTTTCTATTTCTATTTTTTATATAGTTATTTCAGTTATATTATTTTATCTATATTTTCTTTAGTTTTTCTTTATTTTGTGTATATTCTGTATATTTCTATACAGTATATCTATTTTCTATTTTTTTTATTATGGTGGCACATATAT
>NW_027467717.1:1727500-1732500 GCF_046742065.1 Oratosquilla oratoria | reverse complement strand
ACCCTCCCCATTCCTCCTCCACTCCTAGTTCTACTCTATCCTTTACTCTCTCCCACTCCTCTTCCAGTTTCTTCTTAAACTCACTCTCCTTTTTTCCCTCATCTAAGCAGTTCACTCTAAGTATCTCCCTACTTTCTGCCCTTTTCCTCTTTCTCCACCTATTCTCCACTCTAATTTTATGTTCCACCAGAAAATGATCTGATATTCCCCCACTCTCTCCCCTTAGAACTTGTACATCCTTAACTCCTCCTACCATACTCCTGGTCACCACTATGTAGTCCATTAACGCTCTATCTGCCACCCTTCCATCCACCACTCTCTCCCATGTGTACTTATACTTGACTTTCTTCTTAAATACTGCTGTATTTGCTATCATCAACTCTCCTTCAAGACACATCTCCACCATCATTTCTCCACTACGATTTTTACGGGGAACTCCATACTTCCCAATCACTCCGTCTATTAGCTCATTTCCTACCCTAGCATTAAGGTCTCCCAATAGAACTACATTGATATTTCTCCCTAATCCCTCTATACACTCATTTATATGTACCCAAAAAGCCTCCCTTTCCTCTACTCTCCTCTCACTACCAGGTCCATACGCACTTACAAAAACCCACATCTCCCTTCCCAGCTTCACCTTCATGCACATTAACCTTGATGAAACCTCCTTCCACTCCACTACCCACATACTTATCTCTTCACTTACTAGTATAGCCACCCCTTCTCTCCCTCGTCCTCTCTTCACTCCTAAGTACCTCCCAGCTACACTCCCAAACTCACAGTTGCCCTTTCCTTTCATTTTAGTTTCACTCAAAGCCAGTACATCCATCTTTCTTCTCACAAACATACTGTCAATCTCTTCCCTCTTACTCTCATTTGTATCACATCCACGCACATTAAAAGACCCAAACCTTAGGGTACTGGTTGGAAAACTCCCAGACCCTCTTATGCCTTTTCTTTTGTTTTTAGGAATGTCCCCTTTCGGGGCCACAGGTAGTAGGACTCCTAATCCCATTCCCCGTCCCTTTTTTGTCGCCTCTTACGACTCAGGTGGAAAAACTTGGTGGTAGCATTCTGTTCCCCCACCACAGGGTCGGCGAAAACAGAAAAGTAATACTCAGAGAAATGGTACAGGACAGCAACAAGGGGTTGGGGGACAGCATAACGGAGGGACAGTCGTAGTAATAAAGTGTCATCATTTCTCTATGAACAGAGTTTTACTCTATCATAGACAAAATGATGTGTGGCTCTGGTCCGTAGGAGCGCCCCATATAGACCCTAAAGTATCATGATGATGATGATGATGATGATGATGATGATGATGATGATGATGATGATGATGATGATGATGATGATGATGATGATGATGATGATGATGATGGTAATAATAATAATAGTAATAACAATACACACATATGTATGTATGATATGTATGTTTTTGTGCATTAACCATTTTGTTATTTTATTGGCAACTACAGTCAAAGACATGCTCAAAGGCAATTGCTAAACAAAGACAAATGCTTAACAAAGACGAGTTAGTGTAGGAAAATATTTCTTTGTCGCGGCTCGTGCCGCTTAAATTCTTCTTATCGGCTTAAGAAACCTGCACAGCGAAGCTATAGCGATAATGCCATACCACACTCCTGGTCATATGGCCATTTCCCGAAGGTTGAGTGTGGTTTGAATTTTCCGCCAAAATCATCGGAAATTTAAAATTCCCGGCTCTGTGCAGGCATGCGCATTGTCGACCCCACCTCCCCCTCCCTATCCCCTCCCTTCTTACCCGGCTAGCTCGAGCCGGGCGTCGCGTCACTTCAATGAGAAATGAAGGCTTCGCCTGTGGGAGGAGGGAGGGACCCTAAATCTGTGCAGGTTTCTTAAGCCGATAAGAAGAATTTAAGCGGCACGAGCCGCGACAAAGAAATATTATCGGCTGAAAGAAACCTGCACATCGAAGCTATGCATGAGACGAGGACAGGTGGGAGGAGAGGTGAAGCCTGAATCAAACCGTTATTACGTGTGTCTTTCCTATGGGAGACTTATTCATTTCATCACTCAGTAGAGGGGAGAAAGAAATGTCAAGTACCCACGCCGAAGAATGTGACATGCACAACATTGCACTGTTCACACAATGCGTAAATTATACGAAATTTGTATCCTGTTCAACGGTTCCTGGCCCCTCCCCACTCCTCGGTCGCCCTTTGCCCCCTCCTCTTTTTTGAGATGAGAGGGGTGGAGCCGTTTCCATGGCGACACATGGGACAGGGGCGACCGATTGGTAGCGACACCGTGTCCCAAAGGGAGTCGTCGATGTCCAGTCCCTAGGTCCCGCACCGGCTCCACAGAGTGGGTGCGGAGAAACTCCAGCGATGACACAAAGTCCCTGATGCTGTGGGCGTGCGGGGCATGGCCCGGGTCGGCTCTCTCCCAAAAAGCGGAAGGGCAGGTGCGCCCGGGACCTCGGGGTTAGGGGAATCCTAAATTTCGAGTTGTAGAAGAGATGATCCTCAGAAATCTCTTCCGTGTGGTCCACGTAGTCTTTGAACGCACGGACTGGGCGCAGTGGATGTGGGCGTCCTCCCTCCCGGAAGGATTGTATTCTGAGAGGGCCGATCATGTCGTCCGCTCGGCCGTTCCTGGCCAGGAATGTTGGTGATGGAGAGAGGGTTAGGGCCGAGCTGTCCTCCTCCAGTTTGGAGACGGACGGGTGGTGGGTGATTGCCGCCAGCTGTGAAGCCCTGTAGTCCGTAGCCAAGGCGAGCAGAAAGGCGACGCGTCGAGGGAAGTGTTCTTCCTCCATAATGGCCCTTTCGAACGCCAGGTACTGCAGAACACGATGCAAGGACCAGGCCAGGACCGGTTGATGTCTCGGCTCTCTCGAGGCGCTGATCCCCTTCATTAGGAGGGTTCACGCCCTCTGTGGCACTCGGATGTTCATGCCAAAGCGTAGCGGATCAGTGAGGGCTGTATAGTGAGGCAAGATAGTCGCCGGTGCCCTGTTGGTGGAGGTAGCCAGCCAAGTCAGGAAGTCCGGGACCATGTTGGCGGAGATGGTCACCATCGCGCGTCTCCGAAGGCAGTTCCGGAATCTCCGTCAGCAGGACCCACACTGCCGCACTGAGGACGGAAGGTGAGCTCTGAGCATCTTGTCTGCTGTCTCTGTAGAGAAGAGTTGGCTGAGAGCTCCCTGTAGAAACTCCAATTATCAAGTTGGAGTGACGCTTGGAGAGGCGCGGTAAGGCTGTTGGCTAGGCAGGCTGACCCCAGTAGAAGGGGAGAAGGGCCCCATCTCATTAGCTCCCCGAACCACGGCTGGGTTGGCCAGTAGGGAGCTATCAGGAGGACCTGACCCTTGAAGGATCTGAGGGTCTGCATCACCTTCAGGAGGACTAGTGTCGCTGGAGGAGGAAAATGAATACGTACCTCCAGCTGTTCCAGTCCTCCGTGAAGGCGTCTGGGCCTCCTGTGCGTGTCCTTTGGATGCAGGTGAGGTAAAGGGGTAGCTGGGTCGTGTTTGGGGAGGCAAACAGGTCCACCTCTGGGGTGCCGTAGCGGAGGGAGAACGACTCGAACACTTGTGGGCGTAGTTGCTACACTACGTAGATCTCTTGAAACCTGGATAGAGCGACCGGCGTAGGGCCCCCGACCGAAGCCAGGGACGCAACAACCTGTGGAGTGCTGAGGGTATCGGCCCGGGCAGGTCACGCGGGAGAAGCAGTATGCTCCTGTCGACCTCCCGTACCAGCCGTCGGCGCCTCAAGCGGCTCAGTGGAAGGGCCGGGGTCGCGAAGTTGAGGCAACCCCCCCTCCCCCCCCCCCGCCACCGAAGGAGGGAGGACGTGTGAGAGAAGCACGCTCTTTTGGCGCAGGGGAGCACCCGAAGGACGCTGACTGTGTCCCACTCAATCCCGAGCCAATAAAGTCTCTGTGTGGGAGCAAGGGCAGACCCGTCCCAGTCCACCCCGAACTCCACGTCCGCCAACACACTCAGAGCCACTAAGATGTCGGCCGATGCACCCTCCCCGGTGGGCAAATGCATCAACTAGCCGTCTAGGAACATGAGTGTGGAGACGCTTGCTTCCGTCCAACGTACGCCTACCACTCTCACTAGTTTCGTGAAGATCCTCGGGGTAAGCGAGAAACCGAAAGGGAGTATGCGAGGCCAAGTTCGTTTCCGAGCGACCTCGTCCGTGGGCGTTAGTCAAGAGGCTTCGTCCTGGGTGAAGACGTTCCCTGAGCGTCTCCCACGAAGACGGGCCTGGACCCTCGGTATGTATCCAACTCACCCCAAGTCTTCCCGCGGGAAGTCCTCGAAGCCCGTGGCGAGCGTCTTCATCCAATAGTGTGCTATGGCAATTTGTGACGTCTCATCACCCACAAGCGGACTTCTATATGTTTAATACCTAGTGACGTTATGTGATTATACTGTGACGTCACCGGATTGATCATGGCGCCATAGGATCGTCTCGTGACGTCACATGGACACAAATTGACGTCATAGGACTACATGGTGACGTCAATTTATCACATAATGACGTCATCTTATCATACCGTGACATCACTGAGTCACAGTGAGCGTTGAAATAAATTTGGACATGGTAAAATTCTGGACCATCATGACTGTAGATTAAATTAAGTTGAATAGGAAAAGTCATGTTCATTTTGACCTAAGTCACAGTGAGCCTCGAAATTAATTTTAACATGGTAAAATTCTCGACCATCATGACTGTAGATTAAATTAAGTTGAATAGGAAAAGTCATGTTCATGTTGACCTGAGTCACAGTGGGCGTTGAATTAGTTTAACATGGTAAAATTCTTGACCATCATGACTACAGATTAGCTTAAGTTGAATAGGAAAAGTCATGTTCATTTCGACCTGTTTTTTTTTTTGTTTTTTTCTTCAAGGTCAAGGCATTTTATTTATGTAATACCTAGCACTTTGCGCCAACTTAAACTGTACTATTTAAAACTGATTTTCCTCTTCTCATTACACTAA
>NW_027467717.1:1700000-1722500 GCF_046742065.1 Oratosquilla oratoria | reverse complement strand
CTCCTCCTCGTAGACGGAATTGTCAAACTCACGGTGACCCCCCATCCTTACGGGATGTCCTGAACTTCCAACCCCGACATTCAGAGTATTTGTGAATCCACAACAAACTACAATCAAAACAATGCTCATCACCAGTACCACCCAAAACGACAATGCCAATAGGGGACAGGTCCCTCGAACAACCCGAACTACTGTACTACTACTATTACTACAACGCCCCAGGCACTCGCGAAGAGGGCCGAAGCCGCCAGCACCGTTACGATCGGCATCAAAACCAAAATTAAGATAAGAGGAATGGCCAAAGAACTAATTACAGTCAATGTTGGCACAATTCAAGACATAAAAGTCAGAAATTCTTGAACTAAAGGTAGAACAAGTACTACGTCGACTGATAAATGTATTAATACAATAAAAAGTGAATATACGGATCATAAAAACCTAAAAAGATTAAATACATTAATAGATAAATGAATAGAAAATAGATGATATCAAATAAGACACACTTATCGTTTTGGGCGACTTCAGTGCGGTTACTGGCACCGTTAGAACTGGCTATGATATATTGGTCCCCATGGTTCTAGAACCAGTAATATCAATAGTTCTCTCCTTCCGAACTTTACAAAGTCTAGAAGGCTGAGGATTGGCGGTTCTTGGTTCCAGAGGCGAGAGCCATACCGATGGGCATGGTATAGTAATGCCAGAGGATTGGTGAAGGAGATCGATCACACACTTGTCAGCGCTTATTGGAAGATCCTACAGAACTTCAGTGTTTATCGAAGTGCTGAATCCTTTGGGACCGATCATAGAGTTGTGGTCGCAACACTTAGACTGCGTATCAAATCCAGGAGAATACCGAGATGTAACCCACTTGGATTCCAACTAAAGAAACTGAGGGATGGTGCGTGTGCCCTGGAGTATGCGATAGCAATCTCTAATCGGTTTGAAGCACTTGGCTCTCTCGAGGACCCTGAAGAACTATGGGACACTTTCAGACGCGAAACTCTGAAAGCTGCCGAGGAGTGCGTTGGAGAGTGCCCAAGGTCGAGTAGTGGTGTGGCGTCGCACAGCAGTTGGATTGTCCAAATAGTTGAACAGAAATCTAAGGATTGTAACAACCATTTTCGCCTCATATATTTTTCTCGCATTTCCTTCAAGTTGATTATGACTGATGGATTTGTCCTTGGTTTGTAGATACATGATGATGTTGGTGGTATGTTCGTTAGTGCTTGAAAAACCTTCCCATCAACCATAGTTAGTATTCTTAAAAGGACATGCGTGCAGGAGTGAGACAGTTGTCATTTAAATATCGCTTTCTTAAGATATTGCGAGAAGAAGCACCCATTTTATGCTCTATTAGATAGGTAAATATATAATCTAACTGCTATTTTGTGTTACACTGCTTGAAAAGTATTGAATATATGAACATTTTTAATGTTTTTTGAAATATATAATAATGATGTATATCATATACATAAGTCTTTTCCTGGTTATTATATATACTCTTTAGTCGTGCATATTTGTTCCTGTCTCATTATTGGGTGCCTGAAGACAGCATGATATTTGTGAGAGCAAGTTGATTAAAATGCAGTATTTTGTATTATTAATTTTTCACCCTAATCTAATAATATAACGAAATTTTTCATGTATATTGATAATATACATATATATACTTTCCAACAATAAAGAAGCAGCTTTTGATCAAAATTGTCACACTGATTTTTTTATTTTTGCTCACAAAATCAAGGAATCTGACTATTGTGCGTCGCGGAAGACACTGAAGAGTATAGAGTTGGGCGGTGCTGCCAGAATGGCTGGGGACCAATATAAAACGCAGAAATGGAGGACTTAAGCTCCCATGAGAATGGATAAGGAGATGTAGGTTAGGGGAATCGCTGAGGATGTCTAGAGCCATCTTAATACAAATGACCTCAGGCCTACTTACCGAGCCCTGAAGAAGCTCTGATTCAAAACTGTGACCAAGAGGATCACATTCAGAAGAGGTGATGGCGAGCTAGTGTTAGGTGTGGAGAGGTGTAGCCCCTTTTCCGGGCACTTTGAGCAGTTGCTCATGGGTGACCCTCCAAGTGGACAGCTTCCCCTTGATGGTGTTCGGGTGGCAGTTCCTGATCCACCAATATATGAATCTTCGCCCTCTCTAGAAGAGGTCAGAGAGGCTGAATATGTGTGTGTGGGGTGGGGTTGTTGTTGTTGTTTCTAACCAATGATGGCGCCCGAGTGGTGAGGGGATGGAGATGTGCTCGGCTCTCACGTGAGGGAGGGCCACGAAGATGAATCGAATCACCTGGCGACAGGTGAATGTACCACCCGGAACGGAAGGGGTTACTGTAGATATGTCCTCGGCCACCGACGGGTTGGCATGGAGGCGAATAGAATAATTTGACGGCAGCTGGGATGTGAGTGAAAGGACCACCCGGCACAAAAGGGGCAGATGATATATTTCGGGGACCCTCAGGTCAGTTTTATTCAGCTGAGGGAACTCTTTTCCAATATATATATAAATTTATATGTTTTTTCTCTTTATATATTCTATTTTTTCTTTATCCATTCTATTCTTTATAATTTTCTTAAACTCATTTTATCTTGATTTATTATTTGTTTATTTTCTATTTCTATTTTTTATATAGTTATTTCAGTTATATTATTTTATCTATATTTTCTTTAGTTTTTCTTTATTTTGTGTATATTCTTTATATATTCATTCTTATTTCTATACAGTATATCTATTTTCTATTTTTTTTTTATTATGGTGGCATATATATAGTAGAAACCGTGTTGATGTTATGGTTGAGTAATATATCAATTTTCTGTCTGAATCGCGCCGACATCAGTTCTTGGCCCATTTCTTTCGATTCTTAATTCGGAAAAATTGTGCCGCGTTGGTTTTGACGGCGATGGTGGCGGCGCCGGCCGCCTTGGCCTTCCTCGCAAGCGCCTGGAGGGGCGTTGTAGTAGTAATAGTTGGGATTATCGCAAGCGCCTGGGGGGGCGTTGTAGTAGTAATGGTAGTAATAGTTCGGATTGTCGTAGTACACCCTTTGCCACGTGTCGAGTACCTGTTCCCGCCTGATATCGTGGATTGGGTGGTGGTACTGGCGATGGGCATTGTTTTGATGGTGTAAATGATGATAATTATCTTTACTTTTTTGATAATTATTGTAGGCTCTTGTTTTAGTATTGCGGCCACCACGGTGCTGGACGGGTTGGCTTGGGTTAACATGAGGCTTTGTGGCACTTTCGGCCATTTTTCTTTTTGCCTTTCGCTGAAGGGCAGAGTTAGTCTGAGGCTCTCTCTCGAGCTCTTCCTTCTTAACTTCTGCCAAATATGTCTTGTATTTTTGTGTTCTTCGTTCCTTGTGAGGGGCCATTGTTTGTGCGTCCTGTGTCACATTTTGGATCGATTTTGTATGAGGCCCATGAGTGGAAGTTGAGGGCACTCTTCTTTCTTCTGTGTTTGGGCCGTTCCTTTGAGCCTCAGAAGCTTGTGGAAGCAGTGCAGTGACTTCCTTGGGCTGAGTGGACTTGTCTTCCTTTTGTTTGCTTTGGTTGTTGTCCTCAACCCGCAAGGATAAGACATCCTCTTCGTATGTTTCCTCAGAAGGTGGAGGAGTCTCTTTTGGCATTTTGGGATCTTGAGTCCCATCGGAAGGCACTTGGAAAGAATGTTCTTCAGTGGGCGAAGTCTTCTCGATCACTTGAAGAGTCTTGGGTTTTTCAAGAAGATTCTCCCTTCCCTCGTGTTGCTGGAGCTTTTCGTTATCTCCATTGGTCTCCATATAGCTGGTGACTGGATAAGATTCCTCGAACTCCAGCGTTATGTTCGAGTCCTTCAGAAGCGTTTCTGTAGCTGTGTCTACGATGTCTCCACAGCTGCAAATGATGTGCAAAATATTTCTTTGTCGCGGCTCGTGCCGCTTAAATTCTTCTTATCGGCTTAAGAAACCTGCACAGCGAAGCTATAGCGATAATCCCATACCACACTCCTGGTCATATGGCCATTTCCCGAAGGTTGAGTGTGGTTTGAATTTTCCGCCAAAATCATCGGAAATTTAAAATTCCCGGCTCTGTGCAGGCATGCGCATTGTCGACCCCACCTCCCCCTCCCTATCCCCTCCCTTCTTACCCGGCTAGCTCGAGCCGGACGTCGCGTCACTTCAATGAGAAATGAAGGCTTCGCCTGTGGGAGGAGGGAGGGACCCTAAATCTGTGCAGGTTTCTTAAGCCGATAAGAAGAATTTAAGCGGCACGAGCCGCGACAAAGAAATATTATCGGCTGAAAGAAACCTGCACAGCGAAGCTATGCATGAGACGAGGACAGGTGGGAGGAGAGGTGAAGCCTGAATCAAACCGTTATTACGTGTGTCTTTCCTATGGGAGACTTATTCATTTTATCACTCAGTAGAGGGGAGACAGAAACGTCAAGTACCCACGCCGAAGAATGTGACATGCACAACATTGCACTGTTCACACAATGCGTAAATTATACGAAATTTGTATCCTGTTCAACGGTTCCTGGCCCCTCCCCACTCCTCGGTCGCCCTTTGCCCCCTCCACTTTTTTGAGATGAGAGGGGTGGAGCCGTTTCCATGGCGACACATGGGACAGGGGCGACCGAGTGGTAGAGACACCGTGTCCCCAAGGGAGTCGTCGATGTCCAGTCCCTAGGTCCCGCACCCGCTCCACAGAGTGGGTGCGGAGAAACTCCAGCGACCGGCGTAGGGCCCCCGACCGAAGCCAGGGACGCAACAACCTGTGGAGTGCTGAGGGTATCGGCCCGGGCAGGTCACGCGGGAGAAGCAGTATGCTCCTGTCGACCTCCCGTACCAGCCGTCGGCGCCTCAAGCGGCTCAGTGGAAGGGCCGGGGTCGCGAAGTTGAGGCCCCCCCCCCCCCGCCACCGAAGGAGGGAGGACGTGTGAGAGAAGCACGCTCTTTTGGCGCAGGGGAGCACCCGAAGGACGCTGACTGTGTCCCACTCAATCCCGAGCCAATAAAGTCTCTGGGTGGGAGCAAGGGCAGACCCGTCCCAGTCCACCCCGAACTCCACGTCCGCCAACACACTCAGAGCCACTAAGATGTCGGCCGATGCACCCTCCCCGGTGGGCAAATGCATCAACTAGCCGTCTAGGAACATGAGTGTGGAGACGCTTGCTTCCGTCCAACGTACGCCTACCACTCTCACTAGTTTCGTGAAGATCCTCGGGGTAAGCGAGAAACCGAAAGGGAGTATGCGAGGCCAAGTTCGTTTCCGAGCGACCTCGTCCGTGGGCGTTAGTCAAGAGGCTTCGTCCTGGGTGAAGACGTTCCCTGAGCGTCTCCCACGAAGACGGGCCTGGACCCTCGGTATGTATCCAACTCACCCCAAGTCTTCCCGCGGGAAGTTCTCGAAGCCCGTGGCGAGCGTCTTCATCCAATACTGTGCTATGGCAATTTGTGACGTCTCATCCCCCACAAGCGCCATAGGATCATGGCGCCATAGGATCGTCTCGTAACGTCACAGGGACACAAATTGACGTCATAGGACTACATGGTGACGTCAATTTATCACAATGACGTCATCTTATCATACCGTGACATCACTGAGTCACAGTGAGCGTTGAAATAAATTTTGACATGGTAAAATTCTGGACCATCATGACTGTAGATTAAATTAAGTTGAATAGGAAAAGTCATGTTCATTTCGACCTAAGTCACAGTGAGCGTCGAAATTAATTTTAACATGGTAAAATTCTCGACCATCATGACTGTAGATTAAATTAAGTTGAATAGGAAAAGTCATGTTCATGTTGACCTGAGTCACAGTGGGCGTTGAATTAGTTTAACATGGTAAAATTCTTGACCATCATGACTACAGATTAGCTTAAGTTGAATAGGAAAAGTCATGGTCATTTCGACCTAAGTCACAGTGAGCGTCGAAATTAATTTTAACATGGTAAAATTCTCGACCATCATGACTGTAGATTAAATTAAGTTGAATAGGAAAAGTCATGTTCATGTCGACCTGAGTCACAGTGGGCGTTGAATTAGTTTAACATGGTAAAATTCTTGACCATCATGACTACAGATTAGCTTAAGTTTAATAGGAAAAGTTATGGTCATTTCGACCTAAGTCAAAGTGAGCGTCGAAATCAATTTTAACATGGTAAAATTCTCGACCATCATGACTGTAGATTAGCTCAAGTTAAATAGGAAAAGTCATGTCTATTTCCACCTGGGTCACGGTGAGCGTCGAAATTAATTTTAACATGGTAAAATTCTCGACCATCATGACTGTAGATTAGCTCAAGTTGAATAGGAAAAGTCATGGTCATTTCGACCTGAGTCACAGTGAGCGTTGAAATTAATTTCAACATGGTAAAGTTCTTGACCATCATGACTATAGATTAGCTTAAGTTGAATAGGAGAAGTCATGTCCATTTCGACCTGGTTTTTTTTTTTTTTTTTTTTCAAGGTCAAGGCATTTTATTTATGTAATACCTAGCACTTTGCGCCAACTTAAACTGTACTATTTAAAACTGATTTTCCTCTTCTCATTACACTAAACGATTGTAGTTTCTTTGAACTAATTTATACTCATTTTAACTAACACTAGACTCCCTAAGTCTAAAGTTCTTTTGTGTTTTACTTGGGGGTGGACCATCAGGTAAGTCATCTTTAAACTCAAGCCAAGTGAAGTTGATAAGAGGTTGGCTGTGGCTCATGAGAAGGGCTGGGTGGTGTTTTTTTTTTTTTTTTTTTTTAAGAAACCTGGAAGGAGGGTGGTGCCGTGAGGCGTTAGAAGACCATTGAAGCTCGGAGGTATGGGGCTGCCGAGGCCTGATGATCCTCGGGGAGCCACCCTCCGTATCATAAAACACGTCCCCTTGTCCTCCGAGAGGCCCGGATTCTTACCACGTACGACTCGAAGACGTATGGGGAACGGATTACGAGTGGAAAAGGTCAAAGTCTACGCCTAGGGCCTCACAAAGGGAGCCATTAAGGCGTTAGAGGACCATTATTGGTCGGATGTATGGGGCTGCCGAGAGGCCTGATGACCCTCGGGGGCACCCCCTCCGTACCATAGGACACGTCCCCCTCTCTTCCGAGAGGCCCGGGTTCTTACCGCGGACGACCCGAAGACGTATGGGGAACGGATTACGATCGTATAAGGACAAAGTCTACGCCTAGGGCCTGACGAAGCAAGCTATGAGGCTGTTAGAGGACCATTGATGACCGGAGGTTTGGGGCTGCCGAGAGGCCTGATGACCCTGGGGGGCGCCACACTCCGTACCATAAGACACGTCCCCCTGTCTTCAAAGAGGCCCGGGTTCTTACCACGGACGGCCTGGAGACGGGGACGTATTGCGATCGTATATGGTCAAAGTCTACGCCTAGGGCCTGATACAAACCGTGAGGCAATAGAGGACCGATGATGGTCAGAGGTATGGCGCTGCCGAGAGGCCTGATGACCCTGGGGGGCGCCACACTCCGTACCATAAGACACGTCCCCCCCGTCTTCAAAGAGGCCCGGGTTCTTACCACGGACGGCCTGGAGACGGGGACGTATTGCGATCGTATATGGTCAAAGTCTACGCCTAGGGCCTGAAACAAACCGTGAGGCAATAGAGGACCGATGATGGTCGGAGGTATGGCGCTGCCGAGAGGCCTGATGACCCTGGGGGGCGCCACCCTCCGTACCATAAGACACGTCCCCCTGTCTTCCGAGAGGCCCGGGTTCTTACCACGGACGGCCTGAAGACGGGGACGGATTGCGATCGTATATGGTCAAAGTCTACGCCTAGGTCCTGATACAAACCGTGAGGCAATAGACGACCGATGATGGTCAGAGGTATGGCGCTGCCGAGAGGCCTGATGACCCTGGGGGGCGCCACACTCCGTACCATAAGACACGTCCCCTGTCCTCCGAGAGGACCCGGGTTGTTTACCAGGGACGGCTCGAAGACGGGGACGGATTGTGCTCGTATAAAATCAAAGTCGAAGAATGAGACAAACCAGCAGCCAAGCGGAAAACGATAAAACTAACAGACGATTAACCAGCAGGAAACGGGACCGCCTGCTCCCATCTGGGCAGCGAGTTAACCACTCGGTTCCGTTTCCGCGATCTAAGTGACGCGACGTCCGGCTCGAGCTAGCCGGGTAAGAAGGGAGGGGATAGGGAGGGGGAGGTGGGGTCGACAATGCGCATGCCTGCACAGAGCCGGGAATTTTAAATTTCCGATGATTTTGGCGGAAAATTCAAACCACACTCAACCTTCGGGAAATGGCCATATGACCAGGAGTGTGGTATGGGATTATCGCTATAGCTTCGCTGTGCAGGTTTCTTTCAGCCGATAATCCGGCGAATATTTTTCGACGATGCACGGAGGACTTTGCCGAAGCCCTGAAGAATGGCCTTAGAACTGTTGATCATTCTTCGCACTCCTTAAAATCCTCTGGACACTCTTCTTTTGTCTTCGAATAAGGTGCACACCTTCCTTCTAACGAGCTGGTCAAATCAGATTGGGGTAGCAGGTGGTTTCATTGAGGCCACTATGTAGCCTATGTAGGACATGTGGTGGTGAACTGGACGAGAAGTTTCTCTCTCTCTGTCTTTCTCTCTCTCTCGCTTTTTCTCTTCTACAATATATATACATATATATATATATATAAATATATATATATATATATACACACACACACACACACACACACACACACACACACACACACACACACACACACATACACACACACACACGCACACACACACACACACACACACGCACGCACACACACACACACACACACACACACACACACACACACACACACACACACACACACACTCACACACACACACACACACACACACACACACACACACACACACACGCGCGCGCGCGCGCACATATATATGTATATATATACATATCATATACATATATATATAATTATATATATATATATATATATATATATATATATATATATATATGCAAAGAAATCACAAAACACACGTGATAAAATATTTTTGCAGAAACCACCGGGAAATTGAAAAAACAGATACCGAACGTTTTCGTCTATTTAGACATTTTCAAAGGTACAAAAAAGCAATACAGAAAGAAACAATAAATACATAAGAAGACAAGGATACTCGGAGAGGTCCCATGTTACATTTTATCACACACAATTTTGTCAATAATAAGATTGTCCAATTTAAATAAACCCAAACTCAAGTTCATGTTATTTCCAAAATTTATTTTTATAAAACAAGATTCAATAATATTTCTTTCTATAATATTATTACAAGAAGTAATTATTTTAGAATTTTCCCAGTCAATATTATGACCATAATCCCTTTGGTGGACAAATAATCCACTGGACACTTGCCCCGTTCTAATACTATATTTATGTTGGCCTATTCTTTTTTCTAAGCCTTTGCCTGTTTGGCCTATATAAATAAAATCACAATTTTTACATGGTATATTATAAATACATCCTCCTTTACTTCTTGGGGAATTTTTAATTAACAGACTCTTAATGTTGTTATTATTTTTGAATACCATCTGGATACCAAATTTTTCAAAAATGCTAGGAAGATGGATTAAATTTTCGTGGTACGGAATTGTTAGCATGTTTTTGTGATTTTTTGTGATTTTATTTATATAGGCCAAACAGGCAAAGGCTTAGAAAAAAGAATAGGCCAACATAAATATAGTAATCCTCTCCTAATCCTCTCAATCAAGACCCTCTCATACGCCTTCCCAACTACACTCAACAAGCTGATCCCTCTGAAGCTCACACTTGTCCCCCTTTCCCTTGTAAAGCGGAACTATACAGGGACCTGTCCCCTATTGGCATCGTGGTTTGGGTGGTACTGGCGATAAGGGAGTACCACGGATATAAAGCCACCCGGAGGGGAAGACGATTCCTGGAGATAGTAGCCTCTAAGTCCTTAACCAGCCTCGGGGTGGCATGGGTGCGAATAAAATCACCTGACGGCAGCTGTGATATGAGGAAAAGGGCCACCCAGACTCATCGTTTCCACACCTTGTTTCACGTCCTTTGTGTGTGTGTGTGTGTGTGTGTGTGTGTGTGTGTGTGTGTGTGTGTGTGTGTGTGTGTGTGTGTGTGTGTGTGTGTGTGTGTGTGTGTGTGTGTGTGTGTGTGTGTGTGTGTGTGTGTGTGTGTGTGTGTGTGTGTGTGTGTGTGTGTGTGTGTGTGTGTGTGTGTGTGTGTGTGTGTGTGTGTGAGTGTGTGTGTGTACGAACGTGGCAGTAAAGGGAGGAGTAGGAGTGGAGGTAGAATTTAGATTGAGAGAAGCGAGTAAATGCCTTGGTGGATTAATAAGTGTAATGAGAAATAGACATCCGCGAATGGATGCTAAGAGGAGGTTATATGAAGGAGTGATTGTGCCAACAGCATTGTACGGGGCAGAAACATGTAATATGAGAGAGGAAGAGAGAAGGAGTTTGAGTGTGTTTGAGATGAAATGTCTCAGAAGTATGATAAGGGTTACAAGGCTAGATAGTGTGAGAAATGAGGAGGTGAGGAGGAGAACGGTGGTGGAAAGGGAACTGGGAGATAGGGTTCATGAAAGAGTATTAGGATGGTTTGGATACATAGAAAGAATGAGTGAAGAAATATTAGTAAAAGAAGTGTGGAAGGCAGAGGTGGAAGGAGTAAATATGAGGGGGCGTCCTAGGATGAGATGGATGGATGGGATGAAAGGGGCATTACAAAAGAGAGGAATGTCTGTAGAGGAAGGACGGGAGAGGACAGAAGATAAGGGTGAATGGAGAGGGGTTGTGTATAGATGATGATGTGATGCATGAGGGGGAGTGGGTGGGGAATGGGGGTTGAGGAAGTATGTATGAGGAAAAAATTTGACGCAACCCGAAGGGATTTCTCCCCGTCTTCTCCTTTTCTGCATGAGGGGACGGAGAGGGGGGGTCGCCAAATTTATGAAGCGGCCTTGCTGTGGATGTGCTGTGTCTTACGACACTGCTTCTGACCCAGGGTAGTGGACAGGATGCCGGGATGATACAACAACATATGTATATATATATGTATATAAATATATATATATATATATATATGTGTGTGTGTGTGTGTGTGTGTGTGTGTGTGTGTGTATGTATGTGTGTGTGTGTGTGTGTGTTTGTGTGTGTGTGTGTGTGCGCGTGTGTATGTATGTGTGTGTGTGTGTGTGTGTGTGTGTGTGTGTGTGTGTGTGTGTGTGTGTGTGTGTATGTGTGTGTGTGTGTGTGTGTGTGTGCGCGCGTATGTGTGTGTATGTATATGTATATGTATATATATATATATATGTATATATATGTATATGTATATATATATATATATATTTTTTAGAAGAGAAAAAACGAGAGAGTGAGAGAGGGAGAGAGAGAGAGAGAGAGAGAGAGAGAGAGAGAGAGAGAGAGAGAGAGAGAGAGAGAGAGAGAGAGAGAGAGAGAGAGAGAGAGAGAGAAACTTCTAGTCCACCACATACACTACATACATAGTGGCCTCAATGAAACCACCTGCTGCCCCAATCTGATTTGACCAGCTCGTTAGAAGGAAGGTGTACACCTTATTCGAAGACAAAAGAAAAGTGTCCAGAGGATTTTAAGGAGTGCGAAGAATGATCAACAGTTCTAAGGCCATTCTTCAGGGCTTCGGCAAAGTCCTCCGTGCATCGTCGAAAAATATTCGCCGGATTTTGCGCATCATTTGCAGCTGTGGAGACATCGTAGACCCAGCTACAGAAACGCTTCTGAAGGACTCGAACATAACGCTGGAGTTCGAGGAATCTTATCCAGTCACCAGCTAGATGGAGACCAATGGAGATAATGAAAAGCTCCAGCAACACGAGGGCAGGGAGAATCTTCTCGAAGAACCGAAGACTCTTCAAGTGATCGAGAAGACTTCGCCCACTGAAGAACACTCTTTCCAAGTGCCTTCCGATGGGACTCAAGATCCCAAAATGCCAAAAGAGACTCCTCCACCTTCTGAGGAAACATACGAAGAGGATGTCTTATCCTTGCGGGTTGAGGACAATAACCAAAGCAAACCGAAGGAAGACAAGTCCACTCAGCCCAAGGAAGTCACTACACTGCTTCCACAAGCTTCTGAGGGTCAAAAGAACGGCCCAAACACAGAAGAAAGAAGAGTGCCCTCAACTTCCACTCATGGGCCTCATACAAAATCGTTCCAAAATGTGACACAGGACGCACAAACAATGGCCACTCACAAGGAACGAAGAACACTAAAATACAAGACATATTTGGCAGAAGTTAAGAAGGAAGAGCTCGGGAGAGAGCCTCAGACTAACTCTGCCCTTCAACGAAAGGCAAAAAGAAAAATGGCCCAAGCTGCCACAAAGCCTCATGTTAACACAAGCCAACCCGTCCAGCACTGAGGTGGCAGTAATACTAAAATAAGAGGTTATAATAATTATCAAAAAAGTAAAGATTTTTATCACAATTCACACCATCAAAACAATGCCCATCGCCAGTACCACCACCCAATCCACGATATGAGGAAGGAACAGGTACTCGACATGAGGCAAAGGGACTACGACAATCCGAACTATTACTACTATTACTACTACAACACCCCCCCAGGCGCTTGTGATAATCCCAACTATTACTATTATTACTACTACAACGCCCCCCCAGGCGCTTGCGAGGAGGGCCGAGGCGGCCGGCGCCGCCACCATAGCCGTCAAAACCAACGCGGCAGAACTTTTCGCAATTAAGAATCGAAAGAAATGGCCCAAGAACCGATGTCGGCACGATTCAGACAGAAAAATGATCAATTACTCAACCATAACATGAACACGGTTTCTACTATATATGTGCCAACATAATAAAAAAAAGAAAATAGATATACTGTATAGAAATAAGAATGAATATATAAACAATATACACAAAATAAAGAAAAACTAAAGAAAATATAGATAAGATAATAAAACTGAAATAACTATATAAAAAATAGAAATAGAAAATAAACAAATAATAAATAAAGATAAAAATGATTATAAGAAAATTATAAAGAAGAGAATGGATATAGAAAAAATAGAATATATAAAGCGGAAAAAACTATAAATTTGTATATACATATTGGAAGGGAGTTCCCTCAGCTGAATAAAACCGACCTGAGGGTCCCCGAAATATATCATCTGCCCCTTTTTTGCCGGGTGGTCCTTTCACTCACATCCCAGCTGCCGTCAAATTATTCTATTCGCCTCCATGCCAACCCGTCGGTGGCCGACGACTTATCTACAGTAACCCCTTCCGTTCCGGGTGGTACAGTCACCTGTCGCCAGGTGATTCGATTCATCTTCGTGGCCCTCCCTCACGTGAGAGCCGAGCACATCTCCATCCCCTCACCACTCGGCCGCCAACATTGGTAAGAAACAACAACAACCCCCCCCCACACACACACACATATTCAGCCTCTTTGACCTCTGCTAGAGGGCGAAGATTCATCTATCGGTGGATCAGGGAACGCCACCCGAACACCATCAAGGGGAAGCTGTCGACTTGGAGGGTCACCCATGAGCAATTGCTCAAAGTGCCCGGAAAAGGGGCTACACTTTATTTGGCAATGAATCAATGTACATGAAGTGCAAATAATGACAAGAACACATAGTTCGGAATAATAATTGCAAATTGCCGAGGATAACACAAAAGCATGTACGCTTATTTCCATTGTGGTCCTCATCAGATTGTTATTCTACACTAAGTCACACAGACAACATACGTAGGGGGTTAATTAAGGGGACCAGAGACAATCATGAGTAATACCAGTCAGTACACATATGACACATAAACATTGTTATCGGCTGAAAGAAACCTGCACAGCGAAGCTATAGCGATAATCCCATACCACACTCCTGGTCATATGGCCATTTCCCGAAGGTTGAGTGTGGTTTGAATTTTCCGCCAAAATCATCGGAAATTTAAAATTCCCGGCTCTGTGCAGGCATGCGCATTGTCGACCCCACCTCCCCCTCCCTATCCCCTCCCTTCTTACCCGGCTAGCTCGAGCCGGGCGTCGCGTCACTTAGATCGCGGAAACGGGACGGAGTGGTTAACTCGCTGCCCACATGGGAGCAGGCGGTCCCGTTTCCTGCTGGTTAATCGTCTGTTAGTTTTATCGCTTTCCGCTTGGCTGCTGGTTTGTCCCATTCTTCGACTTTGATTTTATACGAGCACAATCCGTCCCCGTCTTCGAGCCGTCCCTGGTAAACAACCCGGGTCCTCTCGGAGGACAGGGGACGTGTCTTATGGTACGGAGTGGCGCCCCCCAGGGTCATCAGGCCTCTCGGCAGCCCCATACCTCTGACCATCATCGGTCCTCTATTGCCTCACGGTTTGTATCAGGCCCTAGACGTAGACTTTGACCATATACGATCGCAATCCGTCCCCGTCTTCAGGCCGTCCGTGGTAAGAACCCGGGCCTCTCGGAAGACAGGGGGACGTGTCTTATGGTACGGAGGGTGGCGCCCCCCAGGGTCATCAGGCCTCTCGGCAGCGCCATACCTCCGACCATCATCGGTCCTCTATTGCCTCACGGTTTGTTTCAGGCCCTAGGCGTAGACTTTGACCATATACGATCGCAATACGTCCGTCCCCAGGCCGTCCGTGGTAAGAACCCGGGCCTCTTTGAAGACAGGGGGACGTGTCTTATGGTACGGAGGGTGGCGCCCCCCAGAGTCATCAGGCCTCTCGGCAGCCCCATACCTCCGACCATCATCGGTCCTCTATTGCCTCACGGGTTGTATCAGGCCCTAGGCGTAGACTTTGCCCATATACGATCGCAATACGTCCCCGTCTTCAGGCCGTCCGTGGTAAGAACCCGGGCCTCTTTGAAGACAGGGGGACGTGTCTTATGGTACGGAGTGTGGCGCCCCCCAGGGTCATCAGGCCTCTCGGCAGCGCCATACCTCCGACCATCATCGGTCCTCCATTGCCTCACGGTTTGTATCAGGCCCTAGGCGTAGACTTTGACCATATACGATCGCAATACGTCCCCGTCTCCAGGCCGTCCGTGGTAAGAACCCGGGCCTCTTTGAAGACAGGGGGACGTGTCTTATGGTACGGAGTGTGGCGCCCCCCAGGGTCATCAGGCCTCTCGGCAGCCCCAAACCTCCGGTCATCAATGGTCCTCTAACAGCCTCATAGCTTGCTTCGTCAGGCCCTAGGCGTAGACTTTGACCTTATACGATCGTAATCCGTTCCCCATACGTCTTCGGGTCGTCCGCGGTAAGAACCCGGGCCTCTCGGAAGACGGGGGCACGTGTCCTATGGTACGGAGGGGGTGCCCCCGAGGGTCATCAGGCCTCTCGGCAGCCCCATACATCCGACCAATAATGGTCCTCTAACGCCTTAATGGCTCCCTTTGTGAGGCCCTAGGCGTAGACTTTGACCTTTTCCACTCGTAATCCGTTCCCCATACGTCTTCGTGTCGTCCGTGGTAAGAATCCGGGCCTCTCGGAGGACAAGGGGACGTGTCCTATGATACGGAGGGTGACGCCCCGAGGGTCATCAGGCCTCGGCAGCCCCATACCTTCGACCAATAATGGTCCTTTAACGCCTTATAACTTTCTTTGTCAGGCCCTAGGCGTAGACTTTGACCTTTTCCACTCGTACTCCGTTCCCCATACGTCCTCAAGTCGTCCGTCGTAAGATCCCGGGCCTCTTGGAGGACAAGGGGACGTGTCTTATGATACGGAGGGTGGCTCCCCGAGGATCATCAGGCCTCGGCAGCCCCATACCTTCGAGCTTCAATGGTCTTCTAACGCCTCACGGCACCACCCTCCAGGTTTCTTAAGCAAAAAACCACCCAGCCCTTCTCATGAGCCACAGCCAACCTCTTATCAACTTCACTTGGCTTGAGTTTAAAGATGACTTACCTGATGTTCCACCCCCAAGTAAAACACAAAAGAACTTTAGGCTTAGGGAGTCTAGTGTTAGTTAAAATGAGTATAAATTAGTTCAAAGAAACTACAATCACTTAGTGTAATGAGAAGAGGAAAATGTTTTAAATAGTACAGTTTAAGTTGGCGCAAAGTGCTACGTATTACATAAATAAAATGCCTTGACCTTAAAAAAAAAAAAAAAACAGGTCGAAATGGACATGACTTCTCCTATTCAACTTAAGCTAATATATAGTCATGATGGTCAAGAATTTTACCATGTTGAAATTAATTTCAACGCTCACTGTAACTCAGATCGAAATGACCATGACTTTTCCTATTCAACTTAAGCTAACCTCCAGTCATGATGGTCGAGAATTTTACCATGTTAAAATTAATTTCGACGCGCACTGTGACTCAGGTCGAAATGGACATGACTTTTCCTATTCAACTTAAGCTAACCTCCAGTCATGATGGTCGAGAATTTTACCATGTTAAAATTAATTTCGACGCGCACTGTGACTCAGGTCGAAATGGACATGACTTTTCCTATTCAACTTAAGCTAATCTATAGTCATGATGGTCAAGAACTTTACCATGTTAAAATTAATTTCAACGCTCACTGTGACTCAGGTCGAAATGACCATGACTTTTCCTATTCAACTTGAGCTAATCTACAGTCATGATGGTCGAGAATTTTACCATGTTAAAATTATTTCGACGCTCACCGTGACTCAGGTGGAAATGGACATGACTTTTCCTAGTCAACTTGAGCTAATCTACAGTCATGATAGTCGAGAATTTTACCATGTTAAAATTGATTTCGACGCTCACTTTGACTTAGGTCGAAATGAACATGACTTTTCCTATTCAACTTAAGCTAATCTGTAGTCATGATGGTCAAGAATTTTACCATGTTAAATTAATTCAACGCCCACTGTGACTCAGGTCGACACGAACATAACTTTTCCTATTCAACTTAATTTAATCTACAGTCATGATGGTCGAGAATTTTACCATGTTAAAATTAATTTCGACGCTCACTGTGACTTAGGTCGAAATGAACATGACTTTTCCTATTCAACTTAAGCTAATCTGTAGTCATGATGGTCAAGAATTTTACCATGTTAAACTAATTCAACGCCCACTGTGACTCAGGTCAACATGAACATGACTTTTCCTATTCAACTTAATTTAATCTACAGTCATGATGGTCGAGAATTTTACCATGTTAAAATTAATTTCGACGCTCACTGTGACTTAGGTCGAAATGACCATGACTTTTCCTATTCAACTTAAGCTAATCTGTAGTCATGATGGTCAAGAATTTTACCATGTTAAACTAATTCAACGCCCACTGTGACTCAGGTCAACATGAACATGACTTTTCCTATTCAACTTAATTTAATCTACAGTCATGATGGTCGAGAATTTTACCATGTTAAAATTAATTTCGACGCTCACTGTGACTTAGGTCGAAATGAACATGACTTTTCCTATTCAACTTAATTTAATCTACAGTCATGATGGTCCAGAATTTTACCATGTCAAAATTTATTTCAACGCTCACTGTGACTCAGTGATGTCACGGTATGATAAGATGACGTCATTATGTGATAAATTGACGTCACCATGTAGTCCTATGACGTCAATTTGTGTCCCTGTGACGTCACGAGACGATCCTATGGCGCCATGATCAATCCGGTGACGTCACAGTATAATCACATGATGTCAATAGGTATTAAACATATAGAAGTCCGCTTGTGGGTGATGAGACGTCACAAATTGCCATAACACACTATTGGATGAAGACGCTCGCCACGGGCTTCGAGGACTTCCCGCGTGAAGACTTGGGGTGAGTTGGATACATACCGAGGGTCCAGGCCCGTCTTCGTGGGAGACGCTCAGGGAACGTCTTCACCCAGGACGAAGCCTCTTGACTAACGCCCACGGACGAGGTCGCTCGGAAACGAACTTGGCCTCGCATACTCCCTTTCGGTTTCTCGCTTACCCCGAGGATCTTCACGAAACTAGTGAGAGTGGTAGGCGTACGTTGGACGGAAGCAAGCGTCTCCACACTCATGTTCCTAGACGGCTAGTTGATGCATTTGCCCACCGGGGAGGGTGCATCGGCCGACATCTCAGTGGCTCTGAGTATGTTGGCGGACGTGGAGTTCGGGGTGGACTGGGACGGGTCTGCCCTTGCTCCCACATAGAGACTTTATTGGCTCGGGATTGAGTGGGACACAGTCAGCGTCCTTCGGGTGCTCCCCTGCGCCAAAAGAGTGTGCTTCTCTCACACGTCCTCCCTCCTTCGGTGGCGGGGGGGGGGGGTTGCCTCAACTTCGCGACCCCGGCCCTTCCACTGAGCCGCTTAGGGCGCCGACGGCTGGTACGGGAGGTCGACAGGAGCATACTGCTTCTCCCGCGTGACCTGCCCGGGCCGATACCCTCAGCACTCCACAGGTTGTTGCGTCCCTGGCTTCGGTCGGGGGCCCTACGCCGGTCGCTCTATCCAGGTTTCAAGAGATCTACGTAGTGTAGCAACTACGCCCACAAGTGTTCGAGTCGTTCTCCCTCCGCTACGGCACCCCAGAGGTGGACCTGTTTGCCTCCCCAAACACGACCCAGCTCCCCCTTTACCTCACCTGCATCCAAAGGACACGCACAGGAGGCCCAGACGCCTTCACGGAGGACTGGAACAGCTGGAGGTACGTATTCATTTTCCTCCTCCAGCGACACTAGTCCTCCTGAAGGTGATGCAGACCCTCAGATCCTTCAAGGGTCAGGTCCTCCTGATAGCTCCCTACTGGCCAACCCAGCCGTGGTTCGGGGAGCTAATGAGATGGGGCCCTTCTCCCCTTCTACTGGGGTCAGCCTGCCTAGCCAACAGCCTTACCGCGCCTCTCCAAGCGTCACTCCAACTTGATAATTGGAGTTTCTACGGGGAGCTCTCAGCCAACTCTTCTCTACAGAGGCAGCAGACAAGATGCTCAGAGCTCACCTTCCGTCCTCAGTGCGGCAGTGTGGGTCCTGCTGACGGAGATTCTGGAACTGCCTTCGGAGACGCGCGATGGTGACCATCTCCGCCAGCATGGTCCCGGACTTCCTGACTTGGCTGGCTACCTCCACCAACAGGGCACCGGCGACTATCTTGCCTCACTATACAGCCCTCACTGATCCGCTACGCTTTGGCATGAACATCCGAGTGCCACAGAGGGCGTGAACCCTCCTAATGAAGGGGATCAGCGCCTCGAGAGAGCCGAGACATCAACCGGTCATGGCCTGGTCCTTGCATCGTGTTCTGCAGTACCTGGCGTTCGAAAGGGCCATTATGGAGGAAGAACACTTCCCTCGACGCGTCACCTTTCTGCTCGCCTTGACTACGGACTACAGGGCTTCACAGCTGGCGGCAATCACCCACCACCCGTCCGTCTCCAAACTGGAGGAGGACAGCTCGTCCCTAACCCTCTCTCCATCACCAACATTCCTGGCCAGGAACGGCCGAGCGGACAACATGATCGGCCCTCTCAGAATACAATCCTTCCGGGAGGGAGGACGCCCACATCCACTGCGCCCGGTCCGTGCGTTCGAAGACTACGTGGACCACACGGAAGAGATTTCTGAGGATCATCTCTTCTACAACTCGAAATTTAGGATTCCCCTAACCCCGAGGTCCCGGGCGCACCTGCCCTTCCGCTTTTTGGGAGAGAGCCGACCCGGGCCATGCCCCGCACGCCCACAGCATCAGGGACTTTGTGGCATCGCTGGAGTTTCTCCGCACCCACTCTGTGGAGCGGGTGCGGGACCTAGGGACTGGACATCGACGACTCCCTTTGGGACACGGTGTCTCTACCACTCGGTCGCCCCTGTCCCATGTGTCGCCATGGAAACGGCTCCACCCCTCTCATCTCAAAAAAGTGGAGGGGGCAAAGGGAGACCGAGGAGTGGGGAGGGGCCAGGAACCGTTGAACAGGATACAAATTTCGTATAATTTACGCATTGTGTGAACAGTGCAATGTTGTGCATGTCACATTCTTCGGCGTGGGTACTTGACGTTTCTTTCTCCCCTCTACTGAGTGATAAAATGAATAAGTCTCCCATAGGAAAGACACACGTAATAACGGTTTGATTCAGGCTTCA
Source organism: Oratosquilla oratoria (assembly GCF_046742065.1). Taxonomy (NCBI): domain Eukaryota; kingdom Metazoa; phylum Arthropoda; class Malacostraca; order Stomatopoda; family Squillidae; genus Oratosquilla; species Oratosquilla oratoria. Next base: position 1,702,439 of record NW_027467717.1, on the reverse strand, counting down.
CCTCTCCTCCCACCTGTCCTCGTCTCATGCATAGCTTCGCTGTGCAGGTTTCTTTCAGCCGATAATACTTCTTTGTCGCGGCTCGTGCCGCTTAAATTCTTCTTATCGGCTTAAGAAACCTGCACAGATTTAGGGTCCCTCCCTCCTCCCACAGGCGAAGCCTTCATTTCTCATTGAAGTGACGCGACGTCCGGCTCGAGCTAGCCGGGTAAGAAGGGAGGGGATAGGGAGGGGGAGGTGGGGTCGACAATGCGCATGCCTGCACAGAGCCGGGAATTTTAAATTTCCGATGATTTTGGCGGAAAATTCAAACCACACTCAACCTTCGGGAAATGGCCATATGACCAGGAGTGTGGTATGGGATTATCGCTATAGCTTCGCTGTGCAGGTTTCTTAAGCCGATAAGAAGAATTTAAGCGGCACGAGCCGCGACAAAGAAATATTATAGTCTTGCTAATATCAATGAAATGTTTGTACACATAGGATATTGAGACCAAAAATTGAGCACCATTACAAAAAGGAACATCGCATTAAGCAAAGGAACAACAAAATAATGTTAAATTGTAACAAAACAGTATGAGTGAGTACTATATCAGAGTAGTATCATTAATGATATACTGCATTATTCTACAGCTGTATCAACTTGTATGAGTGAGTACTATATCAGAGTAGTACCATTATTGATATAATACAATATTCTACAGCTGTATCAACATGTTGTTATAGTGAATGCTACACTGCAGCTAGGGACACCTATTAATTAAGTCTAACATTTAACCTGAATCTCAGGACGGAGTGGGCAATTAGTATGAGCACTAGGGAGTAGTACATTATAACCTGAGGCATCAGGGGTAGGGTACAGGGGACCAGTACTCGAATGAGTAAAATAACAAGGAGAACGAGGAAAAAGGTCAGATCATAACTGTTCTCGGACCCTACCTGAGACATATACCATATTATGGCTGGCAAGACAAAGGTGAAAACCAATTTGTAAACATCAATTATTGTTATACTAAACTAAACTTCTGAAGAACAATAAAAAAGGGGTGGAGGTCAGAACAGTTATGAGTGAACACAGATTTGGATGGTATTACTCATGGAATCAGGTATCCCTCACTAAGCTAGTAGTACACAAAATCAAGGCTGTTCTGTGTCCATAGCACATATGCTCAAAGGCAATTGCTAAACAAAGACAAATGCTTAACAAAGACATATTATAGAGCAATAATAACACTTACTGTATGACGAGTTAGTGTAGAAAAATAGTCTCTTATCTAAGCCAAAGATGATACGATACTATTTTTATACTACTTATTTCGTTATCCTCTTCAGATCACACTATCGTAGATTGGCCGTTTTCTATTAGTGTAAGAAATGATAAAGAACGTTTTTTTAAAGGCTGACCATTTTGTTTTGTATTAATAAACCCGCATGTATGATTTTATGTGAATATAAAATACACTCATTCACCATATACACAAATACATATATTAATAAATGTATAAGTGCATGCATACATACGCACACATATACATGCTTTGCAGAAACCATTGGAAAAATGAAATATATTGTGATAGAATGTTTTCGTCTATTTGCAGCCGGGTACAGTGCACTAACACACACAGACGAACAGAACACCGTATCGTAATAAGGCCGTGTTGAGCGACAAAGGACGCATAACAAGGTGTGGAAACGATGAGTCTAGGTGGTCCTTTTCCTCATATCACAGCTGCCGTCAAGTGATTTCATTCACCTCCATGCCACCCCGAGGCTGGTCAAGGACTTAGAGGCTACTATCTCCAGGAACCCCCTTCCCTTCCGGGTGGCTTCATCTCCGTGGTACTCCCTTATCGCCAATACCACCCAAACCACGATGCCAATAGGGGACAGGTCCCTCGAACAACCCGAACAACTACTACAATTACTACAACGCCCCAAGCACTCGCGAAGAGGGCCGAAGCGGCCGCCACCGTTACAATCGGCATCAAAACCAAAATTAAGATAAGGAAAATGGCCAAAGAACTAATTACAGTGAATGTTGGCACAATTCAAGACATAAAAGTAATAAATTCTTGAACTACAGGTAGAACAAGTACTACGTCGACTGATAAATGTATTAGTACAATAAAAAGTAAACATAAATAAAAACATAAATATTAAATGCATTAATAGATAAATGAATAGAAAATAGATAATATCAAATAAGACACACTTAATATTTTGGGAGACTTCAGTGCGGTTACTGGCACCGTTAGAACTGGCTATGATATACTGGTCCCCATGGTTCTGGAACCAGTAATTTCAACAGTTCTCTCCTTCCGAAGTTTACAAAGTCTAGAAGGCTGAGGATTGGCGGTTCTTGGTTCCAGAGGCGAGAGCCATACCGATGGGCATGGTATAATAATGCCAGAGGATTGGCGAAGGAGATCGATCACACAC
>NW_027467717.1:1692500-1695000 GCF_046742065.1 Oratosquilla oratoria | reverse complement strand
GGCTTCTTCAGAAATAACATCGATGAAAAACATTTTACTTTACTCCTTATATAGCCCGAGCCTTGCGGGGAGAAACAAACATTAAAATGGTGTACACACAATTTGCGCAAATTGCTTGTTACTTGTCATTAAAATTGCCAATGGTTTGTTTATCGTAAAAAGGAAAAAAAAAGAACATTGGCAATTTTAATGACAAGTAACAAGCAATTTGCGCAAGTTGTGTGTACACCATTTTAATGTTTGTTTCTCCCCGCAAGGCTCGGGCTATATAAGGAGTAAAATGTTTTTCATCGATGTTATTTCTGAAGAAGCCCTGCTGGGCGAAACGTAAAATATATTGGACTCCCATACTCTGCGTTTGGCCTCTTCCCTACATCACTCCTATTTCCTGTCTTATCCGCTCATTCCTTAATCTATCGCGTCTTGTCACTCCTCTTATTATCCTAAGGGCTCTCATTTCGGCTGCTTGAATGTGACATTTTAATTTGGTGTTTAGGGAACAGGCTTCACTGCCGTATGTTAACACCGGTCTTAACACTGAGACATAAATTGTTTTCTTGCATTGAAGTGGGATGCTTTTTTCTTTTAATAGTGGGTACAAAAAATTTAGGGTGTTGTTATATTTTGTAATCCTGCTGTTTATTTCAGTCTCCTGCTGGTTATTATCACTGAATTCCACTCCCAAATACTTAAAATGTTCGACCTGTTTTAATTGTTGTCCATCAACTTCGATTCTTCCCTCAACTCGCCTTCTGTCGACACACATTACTTCCGTTTTTGTAACATTCATCTGCATCCTGTATTGTTTTAGCACATCATTCCATTTGTCCATTTCAGTTTGTAGATCTTCCCAACTGTTTGCAGCTATAGCTATATCGTCAGCATACGCAGGCACCAGTGGGTTCATATTTCTCTCTCCTTCAATATCCTTAATTATCCTGTCCATGTACATTATAAACAATAATGGAGATAGCACTCCGCCTTGTCTTACTCCACACTTGACCCTAAACCACTTACCGTCTCTTTTCTCAGTCTTTACTCTACTTTCACTATTTTCATATAAACTCTTGATAGGTTTTATTAGACTCACTGGTACCTCGTATTCATCGTGTTCAATAGCTTGCCATAACTGATATCTTGGTACTCTATCGAAAGCCTTTTGAAGGTCAATAAACCCAAGGCATTTATGTCTGTCCCACTCCCAACATTTTTCCATTAAGATTTTTACAGTAAAGATATTGTCGATTGTTCCTCGTCCTGGTCTAAAACCACTCTGAGATTCTTTTATTTTATGTTCAACTATGCTTCTTAATCGTTTTTCCAAAATTCTTTCATAGATCTTTCCTGTGTGTGATAGTAGAGAGATGCCTCTATAGTTTCCACAATCTGTTTTGTCACCTTTTTTGTGTATTGGACATATCACCGCTTTTGTCCAATCATCTGGGACTTGTTTATTTCTCCATGCTATATTTATCACCTCTAACATCCACTCTAGTCCGGTGTTTCCCATTTTCTTTATAATTTCTGTTGAAATTTCATCCTCTCCTGGTGCTTTCCCATTTTTCATCCTTTCCACGGCTACTCTCAATTCTGCTTTTGTTATTTTCGTGTGTGGGGGATGGAAGGGGGTTGTTTCTAACCAATGATGGCGCCCGAGTGGTGAGGGGGTGGAGATGTGCTCGGCTCTCACGTGAGGGAGGGCCACGAAGATGAATCGAATCACCTGGCGACAGGTGAATGTACCACCCGGAACGGAAGGGGTTACTGTAGATATGTCCTCGGCCACCGACGGGTTGGCATGGAGGCGAATAGAATAATTTGACGGCAGCTGGGATGTGAGTGAAAGGACCACCCGGCACAAAAGGGGCAGATGATATATTTCGGGGACCCTCAGGTCGGTTTTATTCAGCTGAGGGAACTCCCTTCCAATATATATATATTTATATATTCTATTTTTTCTATATCCATTGTATTCTTTATAATTTTCCTATACTCATTTTATCTCTATTTATTATTTGCTTATTTTATATTTCTATTTTTATATAGTTATTTCAGTTCTATTATTTTATATATATTTTCTTTATTTTTTCTTTATTTTGTGTATATTATTTATATATTCATTCTTATTTCTATACAGTATATCTATTTTCTATTTCTTTTTATTATGGTGGGACATATATAGTGGAAACCGTGTTCATGTTATGGTTGAGTAATTGATCATTTTTCTGTCTGAATCGTGCCGACATCGGTTCTTGGGCCATTTCTTTCGATTCTTAATTGCGAAAAGTTCTGCCGCGTTGGTTTTGACGGCGATGGTGGCGGCGCCGGTCGCCTTGGCCCTCCTCGCAAGCGCCTGGGGGTGCGTTGTTGTAGTAATTGTAGTAATAGTTGGGATTGTCACAAGCGCCTGGGGGGGCGTTGTAGTAGTAATAGTAGTGATAGTTCGGATTGTCGTAGTACACCCTTTGCCTTGTGTCGAGTACCTATTCCCTCCTGATAT
>NW_027467717.1:1687500-1690000 GCF_046742065.1 Oratosquilla oratoria | reverse complement strand
CCGCAAGAATCAAGGAGGAAAATGAAAGGGTAAGCAGTTTATTAAAATTAGTCCAGGAAGATGAACCAGAAATTATAAAGGAAATTGAGGAAAAATTCAGACTCGGAAAATATAGTACAGATAAGACCAGACCAATTAAGATTAAATTCAGGTCACAAACAACGGCAGAGAAAATTCTATCCAAGACAGGGAAACTAGCAACAAATGATCAATATAAAAAGGTATGGATAAAAAGAGAAATGAATAAGGAGGAAAGAGAGGCAGAAAAGCAGAAAAGAATTGAAGCTAAGGCAAAAAACGAGGAAAGAACGGAGTCAGAGAAAGAGAGATTCTATTGGAGAGTAGTGAACATGAAAATAAAGCAGTTCGACATACTAAAGAAAAACATAAGGGAAACAGAGAACACAATGGAAGTGACAGAAAACTAAGAGTGTCTTACACAAATATAGATGGATTGATAACAGGATTGAATGAACTGAATGATTATTTGAAAGAAAAAGAACCGGACATAATGGGAATTGTAGAAACAAAATTAAAAGGCCCACTACCACCCAACAGTGTAGGACATGATACATACAATTATTGGATTAGAAACAGAGAGAAAAAACAAGGGGGTGGAGTTATGTTCCTGACAAAGAAGGATATAAACGTGAAAGGTGTCATATATGGAAAGAATACAGTAGAGATGATTATGATAGAAGTGGAAGACCGAGATAAGAAGAGCAGAAAATTTGTGATCAACTATGTGCCTCCGAAAACAGCCTCATGGGAGGAGAATGAACATAAAAGTATGTTAGAGGACACAAAGATAGCATTAACTAAAATAATGGAAGACGGAGGAAGAATAGTTATGATGGGCGACTTTAATTGCAAAGAAATCTGCTGGGAAGAAATGACAGTAAAGAGTGGTGATGACTCATGGGGAAATGCTCTACTTGAGATGATTACTGACCATTCAATGACACAATGGATACAAGAGAACACTAGGTATAGAAATGAAGAAGAACCATCGAGGCTAGACTTAATAATTACATCTGAACCTAGAATAGTGGACAAGATTGAATATAAAACACCAATAGGTAAAAGTGACCACATATTGATTGAACTGGAACTTAATGAAGAAAAATATATGAAAAGAAATGAACAATATAGAAAAGGAAGAATGATGTATGAAAAAACAAACTTTGATAAAATAAGAGAATTCTTCCAACAAGAAAACTGGGAAGAAATATACAAAGAAGAAACATCAGTGGAAGAGAAATGGAATATTTTGACAAAAATTTACAAAGAAGGAGTGGAAAAGTATGTCCCAAGACAAAAACAAGAAAAAGAATATGTAAAATGCTGGTACAACAAAAGTTGTAGGGAGTTAAAAGACAAAAGAGACAAAGCCTGGACCGGATGGAAAAAAGACAGAAGACCTGAAAAATGGAAAATATATACTGGTTATAGAAATGAATATGTACAAAAGTGCAGAGAGGAAAAAAGAAAATATGAAAAAGATGTTATAGAAAAGTGTAAAGATCAACCAAAACTATTCTACAGATTTGTAAACAATAAACTGAAAAACAAACAAGACTTGGAGAAATTAAGACAAGGGGGAGTTGAATACACTGAGGAAATGGAAATGGCAGAAATTATGAACAAACATTTTAAATCAGTGTTTACAAGGGAAAATATACAACCTGAAGAGATTGAGTGGAAGGAAAAAGTCCCCCCTATGGAAGAAATAGAAGTAACGAAGAATGAAATATTGACACACTTGGGTAATTTTGATGTCAGAAAATCGCATGGGCCAGATGAAATAGCAAACTGGATTCTGAAAGAATGTAGGAATGAACTGGCAGACAAAATACATAGCATAATAAGCAGTTCCTTAAAAGAAGGAAAAGTTCCAGAAGATTGGAAAAAAGCAAATATAGTACCTATATATAAAGGAGGAAATAAAGAAGAACCTACCAACTATAGACCAGTCTCTCTAACAAGTACAATAGCAAAAATATGTGAAAGAATTATCAAAAGTAGATGGGTAAAATACTTGGAAAAAAACAACGTACTAAATCCAAGGCAATTTGGATTCAGACAAGGACGATCATGCGTCACCAATTTAATATGTTTCTATTCAAGGCTAATAGATATAATACAAGAAAGAGATGGATGGGCTGATTGTGCATTTCTAGACCTAAAAAAAGCTTTTGACAAAGTACCACATAAGAAGTTGCTTAAGAAATTAGAATATGAAGGAGGAATACAAGGTAAATTGCTAAATTGGATGGAAGACTTTTTGCAAGAAAGAAAAATGCGAGTAGTGATAAGAGATCAGCACTCAAAATGGAATGAAGTAATAAGCGGTGTCCCGCAGGGAACAGTTCTGGCCCCAATAATGTTTGCTATATATATTAATGATATGGATGAAGGAATTGAAAGCTATATGAGCTTCTTTGCAGATGATGCAAAATTACTGAAAAGAGTGAAAACTGAAGAAGATTGTGAATCACTA
>NW_027467717.1:1670000-1675000 GCF_046742065.1 Oratosquilla oratoria | reverse complement strand
ACTTCTTCTTTTATAAGACGTCTCAGGCGTGTCACGCTTCAGGTTCCAACAGAAGTCAGTCAGCATAGCAGGGCTCCATTTTCCCTTGTACCTGTTTTCCATTGACGCTATATCTTGATGGAACCTCTCTCCATGTTCATCACTCACATCTGCTGCATTCTCTGGGAAGAAGGACAGATGAGAATGAAGAAAGTGTATCTTCAGTGACATATTGCATCCGAGATCTTGGTAGCATTTGATTAGCCTCTCCACTTTACGCTCTCGCTGGGACTCTTGGTGCTTTCCCAGAAGCCCTTTGCATACATCTTTGAATGCATGCCAGGCCGCAAGCTCAGGTTCATCCATTGTCGCCTCAAAGTCCTCATCATTTATAAGCTTGCGAATCTGAGGGCCTACAAATATACCCTCTTTAATCTTGGCATCACTAATTTTAGGGAAGATCCCTTTGAGATACTGGAAACATGGCTTGTTATGTTGCAGTGCTTTGGTAAATTGCTTCATTAGGCCTAGTTTTATATGCAGTGGTGGCAAAATGATTTTCTCCTTCTTAACTAGTGGCTCATGAATTACATTATGGCATCCAAGCGTCATAGATTCCCGAGATGGCCATTCTGAGCGTATATAATGTTCTGATCTGGCCCTACTGTCCCACTTGCAAAGAAAGCACATAAATTTGGTGTATCCAGTTTGTAGCCCATTAAGTATGGCTACTACTTTCAAGTCTGCACAAATTAACCACTCATGCTCTTTGTAACTTGCGGTCTAGAATAAAAGCAAGGTTCTCATATGTCTCTCTTAAAATGACTGAGTAAGCAACTGGAACTGAAGGCATGGTGTTCCCAATGTGCAACAGAACTGCTTTTATGCTGTAAAGGGATCCATCTATGAATAGCCTCCACTCATTGGGTTCATAGGACAGCTCAAGGGCACTGAATAGGCCTCTGATATCATTACAATAAGTCAAGTTGTTTTCCAAAGTGAAGAAATCCTGTAGATTTGGAGAACGCTTCCTAAATACTGTAATTCGAGCTTCTTCATCCAACAGGTGCCATTGTTGCAAACGTGAGGCCAGGAGTTCACTCTGTTGCTTAGTAAGTGTTAGATCACGAACTAGATCATTGAGTTCTGGTTGGGTGATGAGGTGTGGTTTCTTATCAGATTCAAGTTGTGTCGTATACGTTGCATCTTGAGATTCTGAATCGTCTGAGTTGCTCGTGTCATCGCTTGGTAGTTCAGAGGGCGGCTGTGGTACAGGAATATCACTTGAATGTAGAACTGGGCGAATAGCAGACTGAAGATCTGGATACACGATAGATTTCTTGCCTTTTCTGTTGCGACCTGCAGGAAAATAAAATAAAATCAGACTAAAAATGGATACTATTGGTTGTGATCACGTGCAAAAATAGTGGAAGTGCAACTTATTATGTATTTCGATCTTTTTTATTGATACATCTCTTGAAAATATATATAAAAACAGTAAAAAATAAACACTGAACACCCACCTTTAATATCCGTTGAGCAGAAGTAGCAATCTGTTGAGTGGTCCTTTGGCTCCCTCCAGACCATTGGTACGCCAAACATGAGGCCAGTCCCTTTGCCTTTCACCCAGGCAGAAAGGGAACTTGTACACCTGACACAACATATGTGAGGTGCCCAGCTTTTGTCCTGGTCACCCACTTTACATCCAAAGTACAGCTCATAAAGTTTCTTTACACGTTGAGTCAACTGTCTCTTGTATTGCCTTAATGTAACTGATCCACATATATAACAAAACTTGTCTGGCGAATTCTTGCATTCTCTAGGCATCTTAACTCTGTATCCTGTTAAGAAAAAAAAACACATAGCTATGTGAAAAATTATATAAATGGTAAAAGCAACAAAAAATACCGTTCAGATAGACATTGCGGGCACTGCTATTTACGAAGAACTGGAGGGTCACAGAAAGAAACGGATGTTATATTCGTGATCTACGCAAAAAATAACTCTAGAAAAGGATAGTCTCATTTCCGTTTTTTTTTTTCATTGTTATACAGTGTAATTCACCTGATTCCTGTAGTACAGAAAGCCATTATAGTCCTCCTGATTTCCACTTTTCCTAAATCTAGCAATAAATCTGTCTCTATCTCTGATTAAACTCGGTATTTCGTTAGTCATCCATGGCTCCGTCCTCTGTTTTATTCGTATCTCTTTGAGAGGCGCTACTCTATCTATAATAGTAAGAAATGTGTACTTAAAATTAGACCAAGCCTTATAAATATTGGTACAATTTAGAACTGGCGACCAGTCTGTCCTACCCAGTTCATCTACAAAATGTTCTTGTGTGTAATGCTTCATGGAACGAAGCTTCACTGTGTTGTGCTTGTTGAAAATCGTTTTCCTAGCTTTCCTATTACAATATATGAGCTTGTGGTCACTAAGACCATAATCACAAGCACCAGACTGCGTTATTTTGTTACGATCGGAGACCAGGATAAGATCTATGATGGACCTGGATGTGCCTGTTATTCTAGTGGGCTCGTCAATCAGTTGTGTCAGGCCATGAGATATTAGCAAGTTTCTCATTGCCTTAATAAGGTTATTATTTGTACTTGCCAGATTCGTATTAAAATCACCTAGGATAATAATTTCTTGGTCATGCATATTGACCCGATTGAAACAGGTAGATTCTAATGCGCTATAGAAGGACATCTGTTTTGGTGGTCTGTAACAGACCCCGCATAAGATGGGATGCGATTTAGGTAACAATATTTCTATCCACACAGCTTCGAGCCCATCGTTACTCATAAGGTCTGTACGGGGGTTGAATGCTGAATCGTTACATATGTAAGTACAAACCCCTCCTCCGGTCCTCTTTCTATCATTACGCACAACACTATAACCCGGAATAGCAATTTCCGAGTCGGAGATGGTACCGTCTAGCCAAGTTTCGGTGACACCGATGACTGCTGCCCTGGTCCGCCGCGCAAGTAGACGGAATTCGTCTATCTTAGGTAGAAGACTTCTGGCATTTAAGTGCACGAAGTGGAGGCCCCGCTTGTTGAAGCAGCTGAAATCACCCCCGGGTGTTGACTGGGGGGAGGCACAGCGATCGGGGTTAACAGGTGAAGGGTCAACCTCACCGTCGGACAAGGGGGCTCCTGGTAGTTCATTGAGTGTACACCCATTGCAAGTGAAGCGGAGAATGTCCTCATTCACCGAAATTCGGCGAGAAGTTGAGAACGACCGCTGTCCTTCTCTGCGAGGTCAAGTTGCAGTAGGAGTTCCTCAGGCTCCGGAGGGACGGGTCGATAATTACATCGAAATGAGTCCCTCGTGAACGGCGAGATGGAGGTTCTCCTCAGTATCGAAGGCCAGATCGCTGACGAGATCAGTAATCTATCTACGAGGGAACCTCCACAGGAGACACTGGCTCTCTCCGGAAATTCAATTTTGAATTATGAAACTTTGAGACGGGATAATATTGATTCAATATTTTTGCTCAACATTATTGTTCCTCATTCCATGAATCTATTATAAAAATTTCCCTGTTTATGATACAGAAGATTACGTGCTATTTTTTTTTATTATTATTATTACCAATTGTATATGTATATCTCTATTAGTCTTGTAAGATTACTAATAGTTTGGTATGTGATATGTATGTTTTTTGTGCATTAACAATTCCGTCATTTTATTGGAAACTGCAGTCAAAGACATATGCTCAAAGGCAAAACAAAGACAAACGCTTAACAAAGACATATTATAGAGCAAGAATAACACTTAATGTATGACGAGTTAGTGTAGAAAAATAGTATCTTATCTCAGCCAAGGATAATACGATACTATATTTTACTATTTATTTCGTTATCCTCCTTAGATCACACTACTGTAGATTGCCCGTTTTCTATTAATGTAAGAAGTGAAAGAGAATGTTACTTTAAAGGCTGACCTTTTTGTTTTGTATTAATGAAGCTGCATCTATGGTTTTATGTGAATATAAAACACACCCATTCACCATATACACAAATACATACATTCATAAATGTATAAGTGCATGCATACATACGTACACATATACATGCTTTGCAGAAACCATTGGGAAAATGAAACATATGGTGATAGAATGTTCTCGTCTATTTGCAATCGGGTACACACACACACACACACATTTCTTATAATTGTTCTATGTATATTTCTATTTGTTTACTTCAATTTTTTATTTTTTCTAGTTTATGTAATTCTTATTTCTTGTTTTTATGTATATACTTTATTTTGTTTGATTCACCATTCTATTTATTTATCTATTCTTTTTCAAAATTCTAAGTGTATGTATTTTTTCTTTTATTATGGTGGCACATATATAGTAGAAACCATGTTGATGTTATGGTTGAGTAAATTATCATTTTTCTGTCTGAATTGTGCCGACATCGGTTCTTGGGGCAATTCTTTCGATTCTTAATTCCGAAAACTTCTGCCGCGTTGGTTTTGACGGCGATGGGGGGGCGTTGTAGTAGTTATAGTAGTAATAGTTGGGATTGTCGCAAGCGCCTGGGGGGGCGTTGTAGTAGTAATAGTTCGGATTGTCATAGTACACCCTTTGCCTCGTGTCGAATACCTGTTCCCTCCTGATATCGTGGATTGGGTGGTGGTACTGGCGATGGGCATTGTTTTGATGGTGTGAATGGTGATGATAATCTTGACTTTTTTGATAATTATTGTAGGCTCTTGTTTTAGCATTGCGGCCACCTCGGTGCTGGACAGGCTGGCTTTGGTTAAGAAGAGGCTTTCTGGCAGCTTCGGCCATTTTGCTTTTGCCTTTCGCTGAAGGGCAGAGTTAGTCTGAGGCCCTTTCCCGAGCTCTTCCTTCTTAACTTCTGCCAAATATGTCTTGTATTTTTGTGTTCTTCGTTCCTTGTGAGGGGCCATTGTTTGTGCGTCCTGTGTGACATTTTGGAACGATTTTTTAAGAGGCCCATGAGTGGAAGTTGAGGGCACTGTTCTTTCTCCGGTTTTTGGGCCGT